>NW_026712218.1:1155239-1396593 GCF_030504385.1 Musca domestica
ATCTCCAATTTCAATAGGGTTTGTCCTTGGGTCAAACAAATGATATGTCCAATTTCATCTGGATAGGGCAATAAATGCGAACTGTACTTTGTTTACAAAAATACATGGACAGACGGACGGACGGACATGCATAAATCGACTCAGAATGTGATTCTATACAGATCATCAAAAGGAACTATGGGTCTATCTCGTTTCCTTTTGCCTGTTACAAACAAATGCATAAAGACATGATATCCTGACCACCTTGTGGTGTAGGGTATAAACATTAAGTTCGGCCGGGCCAAACTTTTAATACCCTCCACCTTAGGTTAAAGGAAACCTTAGAGCCCATTAGAGCCAATTTTTATTTATTTTTCATCAAAATACCGAATATCGGGAAAAACGACTATATGTGGCTATACAAAAACGTGAACCTATACATGCAATGTTTCGCCAATGGAGCTAGAACCCATTATGACCTACAAATACCAATTTTCAGAGAAATTCGTGAAAAAATGTGTCAAAAATCATCAAAATACCGAATATCAGGAGGTACCGTTATATTTAAGGATGTTAAAAACGGAATGACGAAGTTAATATACCCTCCATTCCAAGGTGGAGGGTTTAAAAAGGGGTACCACTAACTCAAAAATCACATTTAGCTGGATTATGCCATTTGGACATTTTTGTATTATGTTTATGACTACAACATAAAAATAATTGCAGTAAAAATCCTGCGGACTATGTAAGTAGAGCTAAAAATAGAAAATACATGTATCGGCGATTTTATACCCTTCTCCATTCTATGGAGGGTATGTGAACTTTGCCATTCTGTTTGTAACTCCTCTAAGTATACATTTTTGAACCCACAAAGTATATATATTCCTGATCAGCATAATATTTTATGCTGATTTAGCGACGATCCGTTTGTCTATCTGTCTGTCCGCCTGCGGAAATCTCTCTAATTTCCGAACAAAACAAGGTACGTTGATAAGATTTTACTCAGGTGAGTCTTACGAGTATGTCTTCAGGACTTTTGGTATTGAATATGGGTGTAGCCCCCCATATAGTAGGTGTAGCACCCATATAACTTTATCGACAGATTAAAAGTTTTTGGAGTGTTTTAGTCATAATATTATCTCGAATTTGCTGTCAATTGGCAGAATGTATTCCCATTATATAAGAAATATCCATGCATAAAATTGTCAATAAAGGTCTTAGTTTTGGTATAGTCTCCATATAACTGTACCTCTAGATATCGGGTATTTTGATGATTCGGTCACAGTTTTCACCGGAAATGTTTCAAATTTGTAATTTAAAGTTCGTAACGGATACTACCGTCTATGACAGAAAATTTCCTATGCAGGTTGAGGTCTTCGTATTGCCCCAATATAATGTTAACTCCCCATATACGGTATTTTAATGATTTTAGCGACATTATTCACCAGAACTGTTTCAAATTTCGTATTTGAAGTTTTGAATGGGTACTGCCTTCTGTAACTGAAAATAACCTACGAACCTCCAGGTCTTCGTATAGCCCCCATACAACGGTACCTCTCGATTTTCGGTATTTTTAACAACTAACGTTCTCCGTAGATCTGTTCTCTCCTTACAAGAAATAAGGGTACCTCCGCCTTTCGGTATTTTAAGGGTTTCTGCCAGAGTCTACAATCAAATTAGCTGAAATTTGCCATTAGGGGTTCTTGAAACGCCAGTTCTCCCCTTGAATGCTCGAATCAGGTCCATTATTTGGTATAGAATGATATAACAGTACCTCCAGATATTTGGCTTTTTAAGATTTCTGGCACAACTTAAAGCCAAATAAATTGAAACACTATATTATGGGTTCCTGGTAGTCCTCTTCTCTATCTGAAATAAAAAAGTCGAATTGTGTCGACTATTTCGTATGGTCCCCATATTACGATACCATCCGATTTTCTGTATTTTGAAGATTTCTGCCACAATTTCCAACTAAATTAGATGAAATGCGACATTTGGCGTTCTTGGGATGTCTGTTCTCTCCCTACAAAAATATTCGCTACAGATCTGCAAGCCTCCACATAACGATGCCTCCCGATTTCCGATATTTTGAATTTCTAAGCAACTTATCTGCCACAATTTCCAACCAAATTAGATAAAACTTGACAATTGACATTCACGGTAGATCTGTTCTATCCTTGCAAAAAGTATTCGCCACAAGCCTACAAATTAGTATGGCTCCCACATAACGGCATTTTTAAGGTTCCAGACACAATTTCCAATCAAATTAGCTTAAAATTGACATTTGGGGTTCTTGAAAGACCAGATACTCCATATAAAGTTACTTTCGGATTCTTGATCTGACCGAACTTAATCCTCCTTTTATTTTTTATACCCTCCGCCAGAGTATGGAGGCATATTAAGTTTTTTATTCCGTTTGTATCACCTCGAAAACACATTTTAGACTCCACAAAGTATATATATTCTTGATCAGCATAAAATTCTCTGTCAATTTAGCGATGTCCGTCCGCCTGGTAAAGCCCCCATATAAGTGTACCTCCCTATTTTCGGTATTTTGGTGATTTAAGCGACGTTATTCACTGGAAATGTTTCAAATTTGGTATTTGAAGTTCGTAATGGATACTACAGCCTGTAACAGAAAATTGTACGTGCAGGTCCACGCCTTCGTGTAACCCCATATAACGCTACCTCCCGATATTCGGTACTTTGATGATTTTAGCGACACTATTCACCGGAATTGTTCCAAAATTTGGTATTTAAAGTTCGTAAGAGATACTACAGCCTATGACAGAAAATTGTCTGTGCAGGTCTACTAATTGGCATATTCGTTCCAAATGGTCCTGTCGAACTTACTTGTTATACCCTACAACACTATGTGTTGGGGGTATTATAAGTATGATTGTTTTTTATTTTTTTAGGGACATATCAATATTTTGATCTAGTTCTTTAGTTTCTAATTTTCGATGGGTTTACTATCGACTCCAAAAGATTGGGGGTTTGGCCAGAAAACTTGATAAATAAAATAAATATAATCTACATTTAATAGAAAACTCAAAACCCTTAATACAATCTTACTTATTTTCAATTATGCATTTAATTTATTTTATAATTCCCATTTTAGGACCCCAATGGAAATCGAATTAAACAATTCAAAGATATCAAACTAAACACTGGAGTCTATACAAATAAATTCAATCTATCGGAACAAACGGTTTTGGGTCAATGGCTAATCTTAGCTTCCGTCTTGGGAAAATATGAGAAATCCTCTGGTCGCAATTTCAAAGTGGAAAAATATATTTTACCCAAATTTGGGGTTTACATTGATGCCGACTCTGATTTTATACTCGATGACAATGAATTTAGCCTAACTGTATATGGTAAATATACATTTGGTAAATATGTTGAAGGCACAGCAACAGTTGCTATCCTAAATCCGGCCACCAACATGACCATGTCCAAACAAGAAGCCACATTGGACACTTATCGCGCATCGTTTACATTTCAATATTACGATATACCACTGGCCCAGATGTTTTCGTGGATAATCATTTCGGCCACAATTAAAGAAAGACATACGGGCATCACGCAATCTACATTGCAAGAATTAAGTGTTCGAAAGCAGAAATATAATATCTTGGTGCCGGAAAATGAGATTGAATTTCACAATGGCAAGCCGTATAAAATAAAGGCCATGGCACAGCATTGGAATGGCAGTTGTGTGCTTGATACCATCACTCCGATGACAATGATTCATGCCAATAGGACATATGAAACACATTTAGATGCGAATGGTGTGGGCACGTTCCCCTTTGACTATGTTGACAAGGAAGTCAATGTCTTCAACTACGCCGGCAGTTCAACCCATTTACAGAACATTGTCATTGGTCAAAATTATCGATTTGATCAATCGTCCGAAGCAGCTTGTACTCTAAAATGGAAGGAAGGAAGGTAAGTCGAAGAAAATTCCTTAGGATTCTTATATTTTTTATTTGCTATTCCAGATTGAAATTTGGTACCACCATTGACCTGTAGTTAACATCGAAATTGCCCATTCCCTATTTCATTTACACCGTCACAAGTCATGCCGATATTGTTCGCATGAAATATATCCCTCTACCGGCCAATACAAAATCGCATATCATAAAAATTAAACCTGCTGTTGATATGATACCACGTTGCTACGTCTATGTCCACTACATTATAAATGGAGATTTACGCTATTGTGAATTAAGTTTGAAATTCCCCAATGAATTCGAGAACACGGTGAGTAAAACGCTTAGGAAATGCGTGAAGCTGACCCGGGCCGAAGTTTTACAATACAAATCTTTGAAAATAACAAGTAAATAGGGCGTTAAATGGGGGCTATACCAATTAGTGGACGTTAGTCGAACATTTATCGTAAGGAGAGAGAACAGAGCTTCCAAGAACCACAAATGTCATGTTTCGGATAATTTGATTAGAAATTGTGGCAGAAAAATTCAAAATATCGAAAATCGAGAGGTACTGTTATAGGGGGCTATACCAATCAGTGGACCTGACTGGAACATCTTTCTTAAGAAGAGAACATAACTTTTAAGAACCCCAATTATCTAGTTACAGCTAATTTGGTTGAAAATTGTGGCTGAGAACTTCAAAATACTGAAAATTGGAAGGTTCTGTTATATAGGGCCTATACCAACTGGTGGACCTTGATCGAACATTTTTTGCAAAGAGATACCTAATTGTCAAGTTTCAGCTAATTTGGTTGGAAATTGTAGCAGAAAACTTCAAAATACCGAAAATTGGGAGGTACTGTTATATAGGCCCTATACCAAGTAGTGAACCCTTATCGAAAATTTCTCGCAAGGATCTCCCACACCTACCGAGTACCCCAATTGTCAAGTTTAAGCTAATTTGGTTGCAAAATTATTGCAGGAACCTTTAAAATTCCGAAAATCGGGAGGTACCGATGTGGCCTATACCAACTGGTGGACGTTATTCGAATATTTTTCGCTAAGAGAAAACCTTTCAAGAACCCCAATTGCCAATTTTTATCTAATTTTCTTGGAAATTGTGTCAAAAAAAAACTTCATAATACCGAAAATCGGGAGGTACCGTTATATGAGGACTACACAAATTAGTGGAACATAAAGAGAGAGCAGACCTTCCAAGGACTACAAATGTCAAGTTTCAGCTAAATGGGGCAGAAAACTTAAAAATACCGAAAATCCTAATCTTGGACCTGAGATGAAACAAGTGAAAAACATTAAGTTCGGCCAGGCCGAACTTTTAATACCCTCCACTTTAGGGTAAAGGAATTATTATACCCTACACCACATAGGGTATTATGTCTTTGGGCATTTGTTTGTAACATGGAGAAGAAAACGAGGTAGACCCATAGTTCCTTTTGGTGATCAGCATAGAATCACATTTTGAGTCGATTTATGCATGTGCGTCCGTACGTCCGCCTGTCTGTTCGTCTGTCCATGTATTTTTGTAAACAAAATGCAGGTCGCATTTATTATTTGATTGAGATGAAATGTTCTAAATAATATTTGTTTGGCTCAAGGATGAACCCGGTCCAAATTTAGATATAGCTCCCATATATATCTTTATCCGATTTTAGGTTTCTTGTGTACCAAATGGCTAATATTAGTCCAAATGGTGTGAATTTTGCTACATCCGACCGAATTCAGCCTACAAGCATGTGCTTCAAATTTGGGGAAAATCGATTCAGGTATAGTCCCTCACATTAGTAATATGCACTCCACGATACTGATTTTTTGCACCAGATATCAGATACAGCCAAGCAATTCAGATTCATTTTTATCAAGATCGGTCCCGATTTGGATATAGCTCCCATATATATATCTTCATCCGATTTTAGGTTTCTTGTGTACCAAATGGCTAATATCAGTCCAAATCGTGTGAATTTTGGCACTTCAGACCGAATTTAGTATAGAAATAAGTACTTCAAATTTTGTGCACGATACAAGAATAATATTTGGTACCAGATATCAGATGCAGCTAAGAAATAGTTTTTTTTTTTAATTTTATGAAGATCGGCTCAGATTTGGATATAGCCTCTATATATATAATTATTTGATTTCAGGTTTAGCTAACATTAGCCCAAATGGAGTGGACAAAACCAACTTACATGGTTATGCTACTTCGTTCGGCCGCTGCGACGCGGGTTTCGTTCAAATCGCTTCTTTACTTTTCGAAGCATTTCTGGCGATGTTGCTGTTTTCTTTCGTACACTTCCTTGACGTCCGGCTACGCTTCCAGACGTCTATATGCTTATCACGGTAACGAGCGATGGTACGAGACACAAAAGATTTATTCACATTTTAATGCTGAAGTGCTCTAACGATAACCATTTGTGGTTTTCCAGCCAAATGTAAAGAAATCACACTATCACGCTTGAATTTCATCACGAATAATTTTTTTCTGGAAAATTCTCACCAAAATGCTTTTGTACGCTTGTAAACCAACTGTCACTGGAATAATTTTAACAGCTGTCTGACGACCGCAGTCTGAAGTAGGTTGCAGTTTTTCATGTCACCCTGTATGTAGCCCATTTTCAGTACCATTCAGCATGCGTGCAATATACACCTTGGTACCAAACCTCTAAGCAAAAAACAGACAGACCGACATGTAAAAATGTGTAATATGTAATATTAGTGTAAAATGTAATATTAGTAAGTATTCCTTATCAACATAAAATTCTATATCCGTTCGGGGAAATCACTCTAGCTTCCGAACGAAGCTGCAGCCTATGACCGAAAATTGCATATGCAGGTTCACGTTTGGGTATAGCCCTCCATATAACTGTAAATTTCGGTATTTTTATTATTTTGGCGCCATTACTCACCGGGATTGTTTCAAAATTGTGCATTTGAAGTTGCTAATGGTTATTACACCCTATGACAGAAAACAACCTATACCAGTCCACGTTTTCGTATAGCCCCCATATAACCGTATCTTCCTTTATTCGATATTTTGATGATTTTAGCGACATTATTCACTGGAATTGTTTCAAATTTCGTATACGAAGACTGTCTAATTGCCACCTTTTTATGTTTTTGAATTTACCAGTATTTTTCAAAGGGTTTTTTTGAAAACTTGGAATTTTTTCCAAATGGTGGTATTCAAAGTTTATATAATAGCATGGAAACTATAACTGTTGAAGGAGTTTATCACTCGACGACAAGAAATTATACCACACTAAATTGTTGAAATCCATTAAGAATTAAAATTACAATTATTCCCTTCTATTCCAGGTATCGATTTCAGCCCCATCAATAGCTAAACCTGGACAGGAAGTACAGCTTGATCTAAGAGCAAAACCTAATTCATATGTAGGTCTACTGGCAGTAGACCTGAGTGTATATCTTGAAAATCCAGATTTTAATATCGATCGGGAACGTATTTTTAGAGAATTAGTCTACGATTTGACTTTTTCCGGTGTGGATGTCATATATCCTGGACAAATATCTGGACTCATAACACTCACCAATGCCAATTATTTGTATGAAACATCCATTGGTAGGTAATGAAACTCAAAACTCTTCTGGTTATTGTTTTATGTTTTTCTAAATAAATATAGAAAAATATGAGAGGCCAAGATCTAAAATAGAATATGACACTTTCCGCACTGAGAGATTGAAAATACGATCAAAATTTCCCGAAACATGGATATTCATGGACTTCGATAAGTGAGTCAATTTAAATTGCATAAAGGAATTAAAAACTTTTAATTTTTCTTCTATAGTGTCAGCGAAATGACTCAATTGACATTTAATGTTCCAGACACCATAACCACATGGCTGATAACGGCATTTTCTGTAAACGATGAAAGTGGTTTTGGTATGATGTCCGAACCGACAAATCTAACCGTTTTCAAGACATTTTTCATATCCACAAATTTACCATATTCCATCAAGAGTGGAGAAGTTGTCAAAATACCTTTGGTCATATTCAATTATCACAACAAGGACCTGGATACGCGGATAACAATGAATAGTCTTGATGGAGATTATGACTTTATTGATGAGTTGACAATGCAGCCAATGGCCTCAACTACAAAATCTCAAGACATAATTGCCTCAGCAAACGGTGGCAACACTCTGCACTTCTTCATTAAACCCAAAAAGCTGGGAGTTATTCGAATAAACATCAAAGCCACCAATTATTTATACAACGATGCCATACTTCAGCAACTTTTAGTTGAACCCACGGGCACCATGGAAAACCACAACAAGGATTTATTTATAAATCTCAAAAAAAGTGAGCAGCTATTTCGATCGTCCATTGATATCGATGTGCCTGAGAATCATGTTGCCGATACCGAATTTCTACAACTTTCTGTGAGCAGTGATATTCTCCACACCACACTCGATAATCTTGACAGTTTGGTACAATTACCCACCGGCTGCGCTGAACAAAATATGGTTAATTTTGCTCCCAATGTTTTGGTATT
The DNA here is from genome assembly GCF_030504385.1 of Musca domestica. NCBI lineage: Eukaryota > Metazoa > Arthropoda > Insecta > Diptera > Muscidae > Musca > Musca domestica. The sequence continues at coordinate 1,163,680 of NW_026712218.1, forward strand.
AGATCATCTGCGTGCCACACGAAAATCTTCAGAAAACTCCGATCTGGTGAAAAGAGCCACTGGACACCTTGAAGTTGGTTATCAGCAGGAGTTAAGTTATCGCCACTACAACGGTGCATACAGTGTCTTTGGGCCGAACGCCCAAACAGAGGAAAGCACTTGGCTGACGGCATATATTACTCGTTTCTTTATTAAGGCACAACGTTATGCCGGCGTAGAAAATAGGATAATTCAAAGTGGTTTGCATTTTCTGGAATCCAAACAATTGCCATCGGGTGAATTTCAATATACCGGCTATTTATTTCATTCAGCCCATCAGGATCGTTACGGCTTTACGGCTTTTGTTTTGATGACATTCTTGGAGAGTTCGGTAAGTATTCGAACTTTACGGTTATGAAAGTTCTAAAATAGTACCATTTGTTATTATGTGAACGGATAGATATTAAACCTTAAAATTTGATATGAGAAGCCAGGTTTGGAAAGTACATGTGAGATATGGAGGTGGCTTTTTCATTGTGAACTAAGTGTGCGAATTGTACTTAATGGTACTAAATTTGGAACAGTTTGGTTTACAGTGAACGGGTGGAGCTACGATTTTGAAATTTTGTATTGAGGTCAATGTTTCGGAAATATTTACTACAAGTGCACGAAGAGTACTACATAGTACTGTATTTGGTACAATTTGTTATTGGGTGAAGATACAGTGCTTGAAATCAGAAGTTTGGTCATGTATAGCCTGGACAAATTGTTTCGGTTTCGGAAATGTGTACTATATTTGAACGAATAGTATAAAGTGGTACTAAATTTGGTATTCGGTGAAAGGATAGAGCGGAAATCCCGAAATTTAATATTGAGGTCTCTGTTGGTATCTGGAATTGATATATGGCGGTGGTTGTGGAAATCTGTATTGTAATTGTAAGTACTAAATTTGGTATTGGGTGAAGGAATGGGGCAGGAATCTTGAAACTTGAAAAATAGTACTATATTTGTTACAATTTGGTATTGGATGAACAGATAGTGTATGAAATCTGCAATTTCAATTCTGTTTGGATAAGGCTGATAAACTTTTCAAAAAACATAAATTGGGTGAGACCGTTGTATGGAGGTCATACCAAAACGGGAACCTCCATAGACAATCTAATTCTTCAAGGATTGTCATATATCAAATCTTCTAAAATATCAAGTTTGAAAAAAGTTCTTAGGTAAATGTGACTAGGATTTTTAAATACCGAATATCGGTGGGAAACGTGATATGGGGGCTATACCAAAATGTGAAACCTATATATACTATGTTTCCCCACCGGAGCTAGAACCCATTATGAACTACAAATTCCAATTTTTGGACAAATCCTTGGAGACATGTGGCTAAAATCATCATTCCGACGTCAAGGAAGTGGACGGAAGAAAACAGCAACATCAGCAGAAATGATTCGAAAAGTAGAGAAGCGACTTGATCGAAACGCGCGTCGCAGTGCCCGAAAAATTGCTCGTGAGCTGAACATATCGCAATATTCCATTCGGCAAATATTAAAAAATGAGCTCGGGGTAAAGCCATTGAAATTGCAAAAAGTGCAAGAACTTACACCGCAAATGAAAGAAAATAGATTCAAAAGAGCTAAAGATTTGCTTCGCTTGGCCGAAAGTGGTGAACTGCCGAATTTGGTTTTCTCTGATGAGAAAACATTTGTGGTCCAGTAGTTTGTAAACAAACAAAATGATCGTGTTTACTTGCCGAAGAGGTCAGCTGAAAATGTGCACCTTCTGTTGGCCACCAGAACTCAAGCGCCGGCCATGGTGATGGTGTGGGCCGCCATAACAGCCGATGGTCGCTCTCCACTCGTATTAATCGACCGTGGCATCAGAATAAATGCCGAATATTGTCGCGAAAATATTATGGAGGGTGTATTAAAGCCTTGGGCTCGCAAACATTTTGGCGGCAGACATTGGACTTTCCAACAGGACTCAGCACCATGGCTCTCACCACGCCCCACCCAAGAATGGTTACAAAATGGGGTTCTCCGCTTCATTTCCAGCCCACAATGGCCACCAACATCTCCGAATACCAATCCGTTGGACTATTGTGTCTGGAGTATTTTGGAAAGCAAAAAAAAAAAAAAAAAAACAATGCCAAAGAGTCGATCACCTTAGGCAAGTCCTTCGCCGGGAATGGGCCAAAATACCGCAGAGCAACATTCGGGTAGCGTGTGACGGTTTCATTGGCCGTTTGAAGGCCATAATTCGTGCCAAAGGTGACCAATTCGAACAAATCTAAACTTATTCTAAAATTTTACGCATTTTTTGCTTTAATTCAATAAAATTTAAAAAAAAGTGTAAAAGGAATGGCGTTTGACTATATTGCAGTTTTTTATCTCACCTTGTATTCATAAAATTTTTTGCTACCGGATCTAGAATCCATTGTGACCTAAAATCCGTGCCAAAATGTGACTAAAATAAAAATACCGCACATCGAGAAATACAGTTATATGGGGCCTATACAAAAACGTGGTCCAATATATCTCATTTTCAATACCAACCTAGGATGGTTGGTTCTGCCAAATTTTGAAGCTCTACGTCAAATAATGTGGGCTGTATCGGGGTCTACAATGAATGTTTAGGGATGTTACAAACGGAATGACAAAGTTAATGTGCCCCCCCTTTTCAAGGTGGTGTTTATAATAACAACAAATTTCCTGCGACATATCCATGATAAAATAAGTAATTGGTAATCTTCAAAATTAAGTTTCGTGTAAGTTTCTCTGCGTATCCGACAATGAATTGTTCCCATACTAATTGGCATATATCCTATTATTATTACGTGAGAATATCTTAGAATATAAGTGTGAAAAATAAGCAAAAAACTATAGTATCCGTAGTTATCGATATATAGATAGAGTAATATTAAACAAGTAAGCAAAGGCTATAGACGTGCGAGCCGACCATGTGATACCCTACAACACTACAATATGTTAAAAGCCCCTTATGTCCAAATCCATTTTGTCATAGAGTACAGCCCTGATATTACCCTTAGCATTTCGACCAGGTACATTTGCCCAATATTTATGCTGTTAGTTGTTGTGGTCCATTTTACAGCTAAATATAGTATTATGGTCATCCAAAATGCTAGACGTCTACGCTGTCCCTAACTTTCTTCTCAGGCATGTCGATTGGCCTCAATTGCATGGTCAGGAATTTTTATACCCTACACCACATTGTGGTAAGGGTATTATGTCTTTGTGCATTTGTTTGTAACATGGAGAAGGAAACGAGATAGACCCATAGTTACTTTTGAGAACCTTCATAGAATCACTTTCTGAGTCGATTTATGCATGTCAGTCCGTCTGTCCGTCCGTCCGTCTGTCCATGTATTCTTGTGAACAAAATGCAGGTCGCATTTATTATCCGATTGAGATGACATTTTCCAAACAATATTTTTTTTGCCCAAGGACGAACCCTATTGAAATTGGTGAGAATCGGATCAAATTTAGATATAGCTCCCATATATATCTTCATCCGATTTCGGGTTAAATGTGCACCAAATGTCCACTATCAGTCCAAATTACCTGAATTTTGGCACACCCAACCGAGTTCGGCCTAGAAGCAAGTATATCAAATTTGGAGAAAATCGGTTCAGATATAGCTATAGCTCCCATATATATCTTTCATCCGATTTGATCTTTAAGTCCCTCACATTCCTACTATTCACGCCACAACCGTGATATTTGGTACCAGGTATTAGATGGAGCACAGAAATAGCTGTTTCAATTTTTATCGAAATCGGTTCAGATTTGGATATAGCTTCCATATATATCTTCATCCGATTTCGGGTTAATTGGCCACCAAATGGCCAATATCAGCCCAAATGGCCCGAATTTTGGCACATGTGACCGAGATTAGCCTTAAAGCAAATACAACAAATTTGAAGAAAATCGGTTCAGAAACAGCTATAGCTCCCATATATATGTTTTATGCGATTTGGTGTTTAAGCTTCTCACATTCGTAATATGCACTCCACAAGAATGATATTTGGTACCAGATAAAAGATACAGCCCAGAAATAGCTGTTTGTAATTTTATCGAAATCGGTTCAGATTTGGATATAGCTCCCATATATATCTTCATCCGATTTCGGGTTAATTGTGCACCAAATGGCCGATATAAGTCCAAATGGACTGAATTTTAGTACATCGGACCAAATTCAGCCTAGAAGCAAGTATATCAAATTTAGTGAAAATCGGTTCAGATATAGATATAGCAACCATATATATGTTTCATCCGATTTAGTGTTTTAGTCCCTTACATTCGTAATATTCACTCCACAACAGTGATATTTGGTACCAGGTATTAGATGGAGCACAGGAATAGCTGTTTTAAATTTTACCGAAATCGGTTCAGATTTGGATATAGCTCTCATATATATCTTCATCCGATTTCGGGTGATTGACCACCAAATGGCCGTAATAGCATCAATTTTGGCAAATCCGACCGAAACCAGCTTAGAAGCAAGTACACCAATTTTAAGACCGAATTCAGTCTAGAAGCTAATACGTCAAATTTGGAGAAACCCGGTTCAGAGATAGCTATAGTTCGTAAAATGCACGATAGAATTAGATAGATTTGATTTTGTACCAAATATCTCATAGAGCTCTGAAATGCCCTGTATAAACCTTTTTACGAGAGCTCTACTAAATATGCATAGTGGTGTAGGGTATCATATAGTCGGCCCCGCCCGACTTTTGAGCTTTCCTTACTGGTTTTCTTCTGTTTTTGGTTCATTTGCAATTTTTTCACCCAAAAGTAGTGGCCCAATCCTTAACACAAGATTTTGTGTCCTTTGGTTTCTATATGTGACCCTTATGACGGCTGCAAAATCAGGAACATTTTTAGTTTTCCATTTCAACTCCTACATATATTAAGAACATCTTTGAAAACAATAAGCCTAGCCCTTCTGAGCCTAACCCTACCCTTGTGAAAATTTTTGTTAGGATCGGACGTTAATTGCAATCAGTATATAGTAACCCCAACCTGTGTTGTAAGGTGAAAAAATACACTTCAATATTATAAGTCAAATTGAAAAAATCGCATGCGATAAAAAATATATTAAAAATTTAACAAAATACTGCAAAATCTATATTAATATCGTTATTTCATACTTTTATGCCAAGAAGGCATTCTGAATTGACAAAATTTTCAAAATCGGTCCAGCCATTCTGGAGATGTGATATTCGCGGTTTAATGGAATATTTGACTTTTATTCAACACAAATGCTATGAACTATATCACCCACCAAATATTACCCGATGACCATCAAAATTGGAAGGCTTCGGCCCAGCCCTAAGCTCTAGCCCCATGCTAATTGCAACCTGTAGAACAACTGCAAAATCAGGAAAATTTTCAGTTTTTGGTCCATTTCAACCCGTAAAAATTGTGCCATCATCTCCAAAAGCAATAGGCTTCTATTCAGGCCCTAACCTCACCTTCATTCGTGAAGATCGGGCCGTAATTGCGACCTGTAGAGTAATTACAAATTAACATGGACAGACGGACGGACGGACATACATAGCTAGATCGACTCAGCTCAGCGAGATAGGAAGATCCATATATACTTTCCTAAGTGTGAAATCAATATTTCGAGGTGTTACATAATTTTTGGCGCAATCAAACTTATAGTACCCCCCAACATATAGTGTTGCAGTGTATAAAAACTCAAATCATGTAAATCATCAGCTCTTGGCCACTGTTTTCAATTCAGTTCAAACTTGGCACATTGTTATGTTATTTATTAAGTCCCCTGCCCATTCTGGTACATCTTAGACAAACTAAAAATTCCCGAAGAATCCAAATTTCCAAAAAAATGTCATAGAAATTGAAAGGAGTATCTGATTGATTCAAAATTCCCTTGCCGTGATATTTACATCAGGCTTTTGTCAGCTATGTATACCAACAATATCGGCACCCTCCTTCTTTTCAAATTAATATTTTTCTCTCTCCCTACAGAAATCTAGCCGAAACTATAAAGCTGTCATACAAAAAGGAGTCAATTATTTGGTGGACAATATCAACAACATTAATGATACCTATGCCCTATCTTTGGTTTCGGTAGCATTACAAATGTCCAAAAGTGAGCAAGCCAATCAGGTACTGGCAAAACTCCAACAAAAATCGCACAGCAAAAAAGGTTTAAAATGGTGGCAGTCTTCGAATGCGGAACATTCAAATGATGTAGAAATAACGGCATATGCTCTAATGGCTCTATTGGGGACAAATTCATTGGATAATATAAATATTGTCAAATGGATTTTGGAACAGCGTAATAAGGCTGGAGGTTTCAAAACAACCCATGATACAGTGGTTGCTTTGCAGGCCCTCATTCGATTCAATCAAAAATACCCCAGCAATAATGACACGCTGCTCAAATTCAATTATGCTGCATTGGACGCCCAAGGGCTGGAGGTTGGCAACGGTTTTCTTGGTATCGATCCGAGCAATAGTAAAATATGGCAAAAGATTGAGGTAAGAATAACCGCTATTAAAAGAAACATATTTTAATTGTAACAATCCATGAATTTACAGCTTCCAAAAACCACTCGTTTGCTTCAGTTAAAAATAGAGGGCGAGGGAAATGCTCTGGTCCAGCTGGCCTATCATTATTATGTTCCCTTGGAAACGGATGTGGAGAGTATTACATTGGATGATGACTCAATTACTGCCACAACATTTGCCAAGTCCAGCAGCGTAATTCATCGAAGAGAAACACCAAAACAGAAATCATTTGCCATTTCACCCATGGCAAAGCTAACTTCTAACGCTGTAATGGAGTTAGAAGTCTGTTTCAAATTTAAGCCGTCGAAAGAACTTAAACATCGTCAGACCAATATGGTGATTATGGAAATAAATATGCCCTCCGGATTTGTTGTGTCACCTGAATCCATGCATGATTTACAAGAAGAAGAATTTGTGGCCCGTGTTGAAGTCAAGGATTCCAATACCAAATGTTTGGCATATTTCAAACATCTGCAGGCCGATGATGATGAAAAATGTCTTAGTATTCAGGCGGATAATATGCATGAGGTTTTGCAGCTGGAGCCGGCATCGATAATAATGTATGATTATTATATACCGGAAAATCGAGATACAATAGCATATCAAATGTAGACATAAAGCATTAATAATTTCTCAATAATTATTGTAAAAAAAATAAACCTCAAGCGAGTCAACAAAGGGTTCTTTTTGGTCTAATTTTAAAAATGTGGTTAAAAATCACTTTAAACGAGATCATAGCAAGTCAAAATATTCTACAAAATTATTGGCATTAAAATTCTAATATAGATCTTTTGATGACGTGATGACGTCATCAGGAGTTCATATATGTTAGAAACAGATTTTAGGGTTAAATACAAGTACATAAAGTTTGCGCAAAAATCTCCTATAAATAATAACTTTAGAAGGATATTTTAACTAAAGTTACCAATGAAAATATATTTATATTTACATTGTATATAAGAACTAGCTGGCCCGGCCCGCGTTGCCGGCCCGTAGTTTTTGTCTATTATGCATATTTGTCAAAGCATAATTATTCAAAGATATTAATCTTATAAATGTTCACGTACTGGTCGATTAGTTTTTAATTTTTAGTCAAATGAGCAGTAATTTGGAATTTACTGTACTTTGTACAACTCATAATTGAGGGCTAATTGATTTAAAAATAGCCAAAGTTAATTCCTTTTGTAATTTGTAATTTTGTAATATTTGTAATTTGTTCATGTTTTCACAATTTATTTCATATAGATGTATATCCCAAATCTACGTTCCCAACCAATATTCTCTTGGGGGTTACAAATTCAATAGAATACAAATTTTTCTTTTCTGACAACACATTAGATGTGAAAGTGGACTTGGGGATACTCCAGTGTGGGGACTTTTCATGAATAAATTTCTATGTGGCAATTATCTGTACGATGGTTCCCTACCCCAGGGTAGCATAAATACAATTTTTTAGTGGTCCAGACCAATATGGACCCTACTCCGAAAATTTTATGCGAAGAGGTTCTCTACCCCCTTAGAAGCAAAGATGCCAAATAAGGGCCAAAATAGAAGAAAGTGGCGAAGACTCCAAAAATGGCTTAAATCATACGATGGTTATTTATGATCGATATCATGACCTGCAAAAGCGATTTAAGGTATCTTAAATGTTCAGAAGGATAGAAATCCTTTTCTTACTAAAAGTCCCATTCGCTCTACTATTTTGCACCCTTTATACTTGGTATTTTACTGATTGTACTCCCAAAAATTTTTGCATTTTGAGCTCTCATTGGACGGATTATTGTCACATGAAAGTAGTAGGGCCACGCTTTGAAATAAGCCCCATTAGTCTTTTTCGGTCATTTTTGTTTGTTTAAATGTCTGCGCATCTTCCAGCTGAAGCACGATGTAGGCCCTGGAGTTGAAAAGTAGATGTCAGTTACCATCGTATTTCGCACTTATTTAATTTTTTTGGTGAAAAATTGTATATAGTGAAAAATTATTCTTTACTTTGTTCACAAAAAATCCACTGAATTCAATATGATATTACGAATTGAAAAAAATTGACAAAAGAAGAATAACAAATTGAAAAAATCTTCAAAATGTTCGCTGATTTTTTACAGCAACTGTTTAAAGATCCTTACAAAGTTTGTCAATAGAATGTACTTTTATTTTAAAATTCAATTCCATTGGAAACTTTTTTCGATATTTTCCCGTTTTGTGAATTGTTGCAATGAGATCTCTTTTTTCGTGATTTTTTTAACGATTTTGAAGAAGTAATTATCTTTTAACTTTGGTGTGACCGCATTAAATTATTTCGGTATCATCTATTTCGTTTCGCTACCACATAATTCGGTACTACACTTCCATGTTACCCGCCATCAATTTCAGTTATCAAGAAATCAAGTCAATTAAATAAATTGGTATTAATATTCGAATTCAAAAATAAAATATAAAAAAACACTACAAATGTACATTAGAAAAAAGTAAGTCAAAATGGAAAAAAATCATGCGAAATAAAACATTACTATTGTACATTTTAAAAGTCAAAATGAAAATGTTAACATATCACATTTTTACTCGATTTTTTTTTTTTTTTTTGTTTTTGATATTATCATTTTCGGATAAGAGACAATTCCGAATTTGTATGAATCATTAAAATCAGTTCAGCGGTTCTTAAGTTATAAGCGTAGTAACTAACACAACTTTCATTTATATATATAGATGTATAGATAGATTAAAAAGTATGCGTGGTCAGTTCCTCAGCCCCCAAACAAATACTTAGGGTTGGAGGGAAGGTCAACAGTATCTCGTGTAATAATTTTTAAACCAATATCTTGTTTATTTAGGAAATATAAGGATTCTAGATAAATCGAAATAATGGGCGCAAAAGGAGGCGTGGTCAATATTTTTTTCTTTAAAAACCTAACTCGGTGTATGACAAACGTTTGTACAAAAAATTATGCAAATCGGTCCAGCCGTTTTCAACTGATTCCGTTACCAACAAACAACAATTGATTTTTATATATATAGAAGAAGATAATATCTGCATCAATGTTCCAAAAAAAAAAAAAAAAAACCGAAAAAAAATTTTTTTTTTTTTTGATAAATTTTTCCCCGGACTTTTTCATTTTAACGCTGAAATATTTATAACATTTCGTTTTTTGCGGTAGGTGTCAACAGTAGAAATGTTCCACACAAAATTTCATTAGTATTTTTTGAATAAAGCATAGATCTAGGTTCAATGGTTTTTATGCAAATTACATCCCAATATTTTGTACTAAAAGTGAACATGTTTCCAATTTAAATTCGAAATCTCCCTTTACACTTAATTTTATTGGAAATTGTTAAAGGAAGAATTATTCCAAATCAAATTTCGTTTTTAGTCTCTGAAAAAAAGAAATTTGTTTAAATAATATAGATTTTTCTTTAAAAACATCTGGTTTATTAAACTAACCATTTTTTTCAAATCTCTGTAAAAATTACTGCTTGGTTTTTCCACCTGTATCTGAAAGCTGGGACCAAATATCTTTGCTGTGGAGAGCATTTTACGGGTGTGAGTACTTAAATACAAACTCGGATGCATATTAACAAATTTTCAGCAACTTTCAAGTATTTACTTCTGTATTCGGTCGTATATGCAAAAATCCACTTAATTTGGGCTGATATTAACCATTTGGCGCACAATAAATATCAAATCAGATAAAGATATATATGGAAGCTATATCCAAAGCTGAACCGATGATTTGGCAGAGGTATTTCTGAAGTATATATGGTTTCGAATATAATTTTTGGGGGAAGGGGACTTAATGCCAAATCGGATGAAACATATACAGGTTGAGGTAAAAAAAAAAAAAACTTAAACAAAGTCAAACGCCATAATTTTTAGATTATTTTTTTTATTTTATTGAAAGCCAAAACTGTCGGAAATAGCATCAAATTTTAGAATAAGTTTAGAATTGGTCACATTTGGAACGAATTATGGCCTTCAAACGGCCAATGAAACCGTCAGACGCTGCTCGAATATTTTGGGCTACACTACTCCAGAACGTGGAATATTGGAGACTATTTATTTGACCAATAATCGGTCGGTGACTTTGTCCAAGGCCCACAGGTGAAACGCAGACGACATGCCACGCAAATGGGTATAAGTCGATTTGAAGATGTTTTCGTACATAGTCCAGATGGATCTTTAATCACAAACAAAAAAGGATGATTTTTCAATAAAAATAATTATGAGTGATGAGGCCCTTTTAAATCTTAGCGGGTACGTAAATAAGCAAAATTTAAGCTTCTGGGGCACTCACTCACTTTATGGTGTGCTGCGTTCTCTGGAGGATTCATCGGACCTTTCTTCTTCGAAGACGTCGGGGACCGAAAGGTTACTGTGAATGGTGTGCGCTACAACGCAATGATCAACGACTTCTTTTTGCTTCAACTTGATGAATTCGGATTGGAAAACATGAGGTTCCAACAGGACGGTGCAATGGCATACACTGCACGTGCCACAATCGATATGCTGAAGGATACATTTCTCGTTTTGGCGTTTTGCACTGGCCTCGACTTGATTTTAATACCAGTCAGGAAAAGTCAAAAGTTGGGCGGGGCCGACAATATGATACCATACACCAATTGTCATATTTAGTAGAGATTGATGTACTTGTACTTGCTACTAGACTGAATTCGATCGGATGTACCAAAATTGAGAACTTTTGGACAGATATTGGCCATTTGGTGCACAATTAACCTGAAATCGATTGAAGATATATATGGGACCTATATCCAAATCTGAACCGATCTTGATAAAATTTGATGCACTTATTTGGTACCAAAGATCATTGCTGAGGAATGCATATTACGCTTGTGAGGGACTTTAAGCCCCAAATCGGATAAAACATCTGTATGGGTGCAATAGCCATATCTGAACCGATTTACACAAAATTGGAATTTACTGTTATTAGGATGAATTCAGTCGTAATTGCCAAAATTCCGTCCATTTGTGCTGATATTAGCCATTTTGTGCATAATTAATCCGAAATCGGTTGAAGATGTATGGGAGCTATATCTAAATCTGATTCGATTATCACCAATGTCAATAGGGTTCGTCCTTTGGCCAGACAAATATTGTTTGGAAAATTTCAGCTCAATCGGATAATATATGCGACCTGCATTTTGTTCACAAAATACATGGGCAGACGGGCAGACATGCATTAATCGGCTCAGAAAGTGATTCTATAAATATCCTCAAAAGTAACTATGGGTCTAGCTCGCTTCCTTCTCCCTGTAGGGTATACAAATGACCAAATGTAGTGAAAATCGATTAAGGTATAACTTTCATATGTTGTTTGCATCCGATTTTAAATAAAAACCACTCTAAAGCCATAATCCGCTTTCAATGGCGATCATAATTGTTATGCTTTACTTCAGATTTTTTGGTTAAGGGAAGAACTGCAAAGGGATGCATAGTCGCGTAGGGTATCAATTAGTCAGCCTTGTCCGGCTTTTGTTATTTATCGCTGGAAATGAGAGCGATTTAAATACTTTTTTCCACGAAACCAAAATACACATAGGTACGTATTGCTGGATCGTCTCAGAATTGTACCCTTATCACCAATATATACATTTTATGGTGTCGAAAATGATTGTGGCGATTAAGCACAAACAGAAAACCCAAATGGATTTTCCCTCTATTCAACAGTGAGAGGGTATTTACATTTTCTTCGAAGATTGTCAATGAGCGATAATCTACATTAGCTATTGGCAAAATAAATAAAAATGTGGCTAAACCGAACTTTTAATGCCCCCTTCACCATTTGGAAGGAATTTAAACATTTTCAAAAAATCCGTTGAAAAATACTGCTAAAATCATATATAACTGAATATAGGGAGTTGACGTTATATGGGGGCCTATACGAAGACGTGAACCTGTATATTCAATTTTTGTCTTAGGCCATTACGATATTCAAATATGAAACTTAAAACAATTCCGGTGAATAATGTTGCTAAAAATACCATAATACCGGATATAGAGAGGTGGCGGTATATGTGGACCGTATTTAAATTTGGATCCATATGAAATGGTTCTCTGCCAGGATGTTCCTTACATAATGGGAACACATGCTGTCAATTTACAGTAAATTCGGGTTAAAATTGTGACTAAAACATACAAAAAATCTTTAACCTGCAGGTATAGTTATATGGGGGCTATACCAAAACGTGGACCTATATAGCCCGTTTTCAATACCAAGAGGCCTGCAGAGCTAACACACATATGAGTGCAATTTTATCAACCTACTTCATTGCATTCGGAAGCTTGAGTAATTTCCACAAACGCGAACAGACAGACAGACAATACTTTGTTGGATCTACAATATATATTTCGAGCTGTTACAAACAGAATGACAGACTTAATATCCTCTCCACACCATGGTGTTGAGTATAAAAAGACATAGTTTTATTACATATGCATCTTTTTACCCAGTCGTTCTCAGACAGCGCGCTAGCGATGCAGCTGCAATGGATTTTATACAAATTGCTACAACTTCAGCTGATACTGACATTTATTTCACCAATCTCAACGAAAAGGTTCGGTTATTGTTCTACGAAGATCTCTCATTTAAAGCTTAAAAATTTCTTTGCAGTTACTATTCGGTTGTGGCACCCGGTACAATAAAATCAAATCGTAATTATTCCGTTTGTTTGACACTACATAATGCCACCGAATCGGCTGTTATGCGTGTTAGCCTTGTCGCGGAGCCGCTTTTCAATTACGTCCAGATGGTCGAACTTCAACCGCTGGAAACCAAAACAATTAAATTTCTTCCACCAAATTGGACGCCAGCTTTGACTACGAACTTTTAGTTGAGGGTGTAAAAGGTTTGATTTTTCGCAACTCAACAAAACTTCAATCGGAATCGGATAATGATCTGAAAATTTATATACAAACTGATAAGGCCGTCTATAAACCGGGTGATGTGGTACACTTCAGAGTCGTGGTATTGAATGAACATCTAAAACCGTTTAAATCAATAGAACCCATACAAGTTGAAGTGATGGTAAGTAGAAGGATACATTTTATTATACCCTACACCATACCGCGGTACTGGGTGTTTTGTGCATTTGTTTGTAACATGCAAAAGTAAAGGGTATAGACCCATAGTTTCTTTTGGTAGTCTGCTTAGAATCATATTCTGAGTCGATTTATGCATGTCCGTCCCTCTGTCTAACCATGTTTACGGGGAAAATTAAGCGGATTATTTTGGGATTCCTTGGAACCTCTGGATTTTAGGTGTATAGTGTCTTTAGCAAAACTGCAAATACAAACAAGGATGATTGGTCTTAAAAATGGGCTATATCGATCCACGTTTAAGTATAGCCCCATTTAAAAGGTATCTCCAGAATTTCGCTAATTTTAAGGTTTTTGCCACACTTTCGAACCAAATTAGTAGAAATATGACAATTGAGATTGTAGGAAGGTCTGTTATCTCCATGCAAAATGGCAATAACTCTAGCTTCCGAACGAATTGAAGTAGGTTAATAAAATTGTATTAGTATGTGTATTTGGTCTGCAGGACTTTTAGTATTGGAAATGAGCTATATAGGTCCATTCTTGGGTATAGCCCCCATGTAAATGTACCGATATTCCGATATTCCGATATTCGATATTTTGATAATTTTAGCGACATTATTCACCGGAATTGTTTAAAATTTCGTGTTTAAAATTCATAATGGTTACTACAGCCTGTTACAGAAAATTGTCTTTGAAGGTCCAGGACCAAGACTTCGTATATCCGGCATATATCGGTATATTCGGTATTTTGACAATTTTAGGTACAATATTCACCGGCATTGTTTCAAATTTTGTATTTGCACTTCGTATCGGGTACAACAGTTTGTGCAGGAAAATTGCCTTGCAGGTACAGGTCTTCGTAAAGACCCTAAATATATGTACATCCCTAAATTAGGTATTATGATGATTTCAGATACATTATTCACCGAAATTGTTTCAATATTGGTTTTTAAAGTTTTTAATGGGTACTACAGCCTGTGACAGAAATTTGTCTTTGCAAGTCCAGGTCTTCGCATAGCCCCCCATATATGGGCCCCTCCCTATATTCGATATTTTTGCATTTTTGGTACAATATTCACCGGAGTTGTTTCAAATTTCGCATTTTCAGTTCATTACGGGAACTACAGCCTGTGACAGAAAATTGCCTATGCAGGTCTAGGTCTTCGTATAGCTCCCATTTAACGGTACCTCCCTATATTCGGTATTTTTACGATTTCAGCGATATTATTCACCGAAATTGTTTGAAATTTTGTATTTGAAGTTCCTAATAGGTACTACAGCCTGTGACAGAAAATTTCCTATGCAGGTCCATATCTTGGTATATACCACAAAATAACGATAACTCCCTGATTTTTAAAATTTTAACAGAATTTTTAATGAATTATTATTATTATTTTTTTAGAAAATGTCCAAATTTGTTCCAATTGGTGGAAGGTATTCAAAGTTCGGCCGGCCAAACTTACTGCTTTTTAACTCGTTTTATTTTAACTAAAACGGATTGATATTCCAAGATTACATATTCTACTCTTTTTATTATTTCATTTTACTTTGATAAACATAGTATAAAAATTTTGGCCCGCCCGAACTTAAAGCATTTTTTACTTGTTTTTAGATCCAAACACCAAAGGAGTTTAAGTTTCTGAAAACAGATATATTTTAAGACTATTACATAGTTGTGGCCACATACAAAGGAACCCCAATAGTGTGAGATAAAATTTCAACATTTTAAATTCGTTCTACCATTTCGTGTTTGTGGCCTTTTTAGTGCTTAAAATATACAATTTTTTCAGTTTGACAAAACTTTTGAATCAAAACTTCATACATTGTACTACATTTTCAGACCAAGGACAATGGATCTATACCCAAAAGTTTCTTTCCAAAATTTTACAACGTCTCCATATGTAAACTCTTGAAACCAACTGTGACATCAGCTCCATCCCTTCATTCAATACCAAATTTAGCACGATTTATTACGCATGTCCAAAACAATCGACATCTCTTCATCCCAGAGACTAACAATGACTAAGTATTATTTAGTTCTTTTCGAAGAATTATAGCTCGCCCTGGCAAAACCATCACTAGATCTCAACACCAGATAACAACAGAGATCTTAACATTAAATGTCGGTATTCCAGCCCTAAACATTAAATCAATACAAAATTTAGCAACATTTAGTACTTTTCGTACAATCCCTCAATCACAGACACCAAATGTGACATCTGTATCAAATTTCAGGATTTCAGCTTTGTTCCTCACCCAACACCAATTTTACCTCTTTTCGTACAGTTATAGTACACCTTTTCAAGACCATTTTCATATCCCAATCCCAGATGCCAACAGAGACCTCAATATCAGGTTTTGTTACTCCAGCCTATTCCTTCACCCAGTACCAAATTTAGTACCATTTAGAAATTTTCCTACAATTATAAGACGAGCTTTCAGACCCAGCTCCAAATCTCAACCTCTGAATAACAAATAACCTAAATATAAAATTTCAGAATTTTATCTCTATCCCTTCAGCCTATACCGAATATAGTACCGTTGAATACTTTTTATACAATTACAATAAACACGTGCAGGCTACTCATAAATAGCCTTAATCAAAATTCAGAGTTCAAGCATCATATGTTAACCCAATTGCAATGTGTAACAAATATAGTACTATTTAGTACTTTCCATGCACTTGTTTTACACATTTTAAAAACATCCTCTTTATCACAATCCTATCACATTGACCATAATGCAACATCTTGAAATTCCAGGCTCATCCGTTCACTCTAAGCCAAAGTGTTTAAAATGTTGTACCATTTAGTGCAGTTCGTACACTTAGTACACATTTCCAAGCCCACCTTCAGAAATCAAACTTACTTTCCAACTTTAATTTCAATACCAAATTTCCGACTTTTAACTTCAGCCGTTCACATAATACAAAATGGTACAATTTTAAAAGTATAGTAAAATTTTAAAACTTTTCGTAACCTTAAAGTTCGAATTTCGAAAAACCCTTTGGTACATCTATCCTGCACTCTATCAGTGCCACTCACTCTAAATTTCAGAATTCCTGCTCTATCGGCTCACTACAATTAACATATGTACCAAATTTTGAACTGTTTAGTATTCATTAATGCAAATAACTTGGATCGTAGAATCCAATAGAAATTTTATTTCCCAATTTCAGGAATCCACCCCTATTGGTTCACCCACATTCTACACAACCCAATCCTACACTACCACAGTAATCCCAATTCCAGATTTCAGGATACAACCCAATCGGTTTGCCCAAATAAAGATTGTACTTTATTTGGTACACATAAGAACGAGATTCCAAAACTTCATACATACCCCATTCCTGCACTACAACAGTAATCTTAATTCCAAATTTCAGGATTTCAGCCCTATTGGTTCACACAAATCCAAACTTAGTACATATAAGTACAAATTTGCATAACAATTATACAATCCAATAGAAATTTTATTTCCACATTTCAGGATTTCAGCGCATATTTAGTACAATTTAGTACTTTATAGTGCTGTTCTAGTACGGATTTCTAAAAACCAAGCCTTATCTGACACCTTCGGACCAAGAGTGATCCTCACCCAAAATTGTATTTTCAGCCGTTTCGTCTGGAATCATTAAATCAGTCAATTACTTTACTCCTTTATTAATATGGATAAGAGAACCCCTAGTCCTGTTCTAATACATAGCTTGTTTATAATAATCTATTTCTATATTTTTCTTTCTTTTAGGACGGTAACAGCAATCGCATTAAACAATTCAAAGATATTAAATTGAATACAGGCGTTTATACCAATAAACTCAACGTATCAGAACAACCGGTATTGGGAAATTGGTTAATTCGCGCCTCCGTCTTGGGAAAATATCAAAAACAGTCTGTCAAAAATTTCAAAGTGGAAAAATATGTTCTGCCCAAATTCGGTGTATACATTGATGCCGACTCTGATATCGTACTCGCTGACAATGATGAATTTAGCCTAGCTGTTTATGGTAAATATACATTTGGTAAATATGTTGAGGGCCATGCAACAATTCTTCTCCTAAATCCGGCCACCAATAAGACAATGATTGAACAAAAAGCCAAGTTGGAAAATTACACTGCTTTATTTAAGTTTAAATACAGCGATTTGCCAGAAGCTCAGAATCTTTCGGCGATTAAGGTTTTGGCCACACTTGAAGAGAGCCACACGGCCATCTCCCAATCTGTGTTGAAAATTTTCAATTTTCGAACGCAAAAGTATGAGATTTTGATACCGCAAAATGAAATTGAATTTTCCAATGGTAGGCCATATAAAATCAAGGTAATCGTTCAACATTGGAATGGAAGTAGGGTGCATGATACCACCACTCCGTTGACAATGAGTCTTGGCGAAATAATGTATGAAACGTATTTGAATGGCAAGGGTGAGGGAACATTTACCATCGACCATATGGAAGAAGAATCCTTTATTTTTCAATATGCCAACAGTTCTCAATATCTACCAAACATTGTCATTGGCCATAATGGAGGAATTAATGACGCCACAACAGCTTGCACTCTAAAACTGAAGAATTCCAGGTAAGTTGCCTCCAAAAAAATATCTATGGAATTTTTATGAGGAAAGTTCTTATTTCAGTTTGAAATTTGATACCAACGTTGACCTGGAGTTAAAGTCCGATTTGCCTATACCATATTTGATCTACACCGTCACTGGCCATGGCGACATTGTTCGCAGGCAATTGATTAAATTACCCGACAACACAACATCGCACACCATCAAAATCAAACCCAGTATGGAGATGGTTCCACTTTCTTTCGTATACGTTCATTACATTGTGAAGGGCCAATTGCGTTATTGTGAACAATATTTGAAATTTCCCAATGAATTCGAAAATAAGGTAAGTAGCCGTAAGGTATTGTAATGCACGGTTGTCTTCAAAAAGTCTTCAAAATCGTTCATTTTACACAATTCAATGGACCAACTTCCATTTTTTTTGTCCAAACTTATTTCAACGTCTCCATATGTAAAACATAGGAACAAATAGTGACCTCAATATCAAATTATAGAATCTCAGCTCTATCCCTTCACCCAATACCAAACATATTGACATTTAGTACACATATCCAAAACAATCTACATCTCTTCATTGTGGACAACAACAGTAATCCAAAATCAGTATCATTTAGTACTTTTCGAACAATTATAGTACGCACCACCACCACCGGATCTGAACAGCAGATACCAACAGAGACAGGATTCCACCTCTATACATTCACTCAATACAAAATGTAGTAACATTAAGTACTTTTTGAATAACTGTAGTACTTATTTCGAAAAAATACCTGTTCTATACCTCAATTCAAGACACCAAGAGTTATTATAATAGCTCTGTAATTTCCTCCATTACCAAATTTAGTACCATTTCGAAATATTATTGTACACATATCCAAAAACAGCTCCATCTCCACAGACACGAATAGTGAATAATAATCAAATTTCAGGATACCAGCTTTATCCCTTCACCCATACCAAATTAAGCTCTTTTCGTACAATTATAGTATTCACCTCCATATCTCAATACCTGATACCAAAGGAGACCTCAATATCAAATTTCGGTATTGCAGCTCTAACCCTTTAGCAAATACCCAACTTAGTACTTTTCGGACAAATATAGTTCCAAGATTACCTCCATATCTTAACAACAGTGACATATATATCAAATTTAATGATTTCAGCTCTATCCCTTTACCCAATACCTACTTTAGTACCATTTATAACTTTTCATGGGACGTATTTCCAAACCACCGGTAAATTTCAAATACAGATACCATCAGTAATGTATGCATCAATATCAGAATTTTGTCTCTATCCCTTCAACCATACATTGCACATTTCCAGAACTACCTCCTTAGGTCAAGACCCCACATTACAGCAACAAAATTTTAAGAACTATCTGTTCACATAACACCAAAATGTACCAATTATAGTAATACTGGTACTTTTTGTGCACTTGTAGGACGCATTTCCAAACCTACCTCCGTATCTCAATCAAAGATACCAACAGGAACCTCAATATCAAATTTCGCTCTAGCCCTTTAATCAACGAACAATTATAGCACACATTTCCAAACACCTCCATATCTTAACCACAGACACCAACAGTGAAATTTATATACAATTTCAGCTTTATCCCTTCACCCAAAACCAAATATAGTACCATTTGGTACGAATCGTGTAAATATACGACGCATTTCCAAACCACCGCCAAATCTCAAGTACAGATACCATAGGTGTTCTAAATATCAAATTTTAGAATTTTAACTCTATTCCTTCAACATTCAGTACTTTTTCGTACAATTTAATTATACATATCCAAAACTACCTCCATAGGTCAAGGATACACATGAACAGCGACCCTTATAGCACATTTCAGATTTCAAGCACTATCGGTTCACCCAATATCAATTTGTTTTAAACCTTTCGTGATCTTACTATCTCCTTATCGGAAACCTTCCACCAACAGAGTTCACAATGCAAAATTTAAAATTTCCAGCTTCATCCGTTCAACCTAAACCAAACTTTTCCGAATATAGTACAGTTCGCACACTTAATACACATTTCTAAAACCACCTTCATAATTTAATTTCCAATCTTGATTCTCGTAAAAAAATTTCAAATTTCAAACTTTTTAGAACACTTCCCAAATTTATAATTCGAATTTCCAATAACCCTTTTGTGCATCTATCATGCACTCCATCAGTGAATCTCAATCCAAATTTCAGAATTGCATCTCCATCGAATCATCACAATTCCAATTTGTACCAAATTTAGCACCATATAGTACAGATAAGTACGAATTTCCAAAACTTCCTACTTAACCCAATCCTACACCCCGACAGTAATATTAATTCCAAATTTCAGGATTCCACCTCTATCAGTTCGCCTAAATCCAAATTGTAAGAAATTTGGAACATTTTAGTACAAATTTCCAAAACTACCTACATATCCCAATCCTACACTCCGACAGTAATCTTATTTCCAATTTTCAGTATACTAACTCTATTGGTTCAGCCAAATCCAAATTGTACCAAATTTAGTTCTATTTAGTGCACTTAGGTACAATTCATAAATATCATATAGTCCAATAGAAATGTTTTTTTAACATTTGAGGATTCCAACTCTACAGGTTCACCCAAAAATTTAAATTGTACAAAATTTAGTACCATTTAGTACAAATAAGTACGAATTTCCAAAACTACCGCCATTCTTCAGTCCTAGAATGCAATAATAATCTTATTTCTAAATTTCAGAATTCCAGCTCTATTCCGGTTCACCCTAATCGAAATTTTACCAAATTTAATACCATTTAGTGTACATAAGCACCAATTTCGAATCTGCCTCCATATTCCAATCCTAGTAATGTTAATTTCAGAAATCAGGATTCCAGCTCCAACCGTTATTTCAAATTCAAATTGTACTTAATTTAGTACCGTTTAATATCTTATCTGCCCCTTCGAACAAAATTTGACTCCCACTCAAAATTTCAAGAATCTAGCTTTAGTCGTTTCGTCTGAACGTTGATGAATCGTTAAGTCAGTCAGTCAATTACTTTATTCTTTTATTAATACAGATACATAAATGTCGAAAAAATCAAATGGTACAATATTTAGTGCTACTTTTACAAATTTCCGAAAAAAAAACATTTATCCCATTTCAAAGAATTCCTGCCATTTCGAATTCCTGCTCCATCCGTTTACCAAGTACAGTTAATATAATTTCTAGTATCTGTTAGTACTATGTGAATTTTTAGTACGAATTTCCCAATCTTGCGAAGTTTCAAGATTGTAGATTCAGTCGTTTCGTTTGGTTGTTGAGTCAGTTAGTCACCCACTCACATACAGGGTGAGATAAAAAAATGCAACAAAGTCAAACGCAACAATTAATTTATTTATTTATTTATTTAGTTTTTTTTTTTTGTTAAATTCTATTGACTGAAATCATAGAATGTCGGAAATAGTATTAAATTTCAAAATAAGTTTAGAATTGTTCAAATTGGATAACTTTGGCCAGATTGAAACCGTCACACGCTGCCCGAATGTTGGCCCATTCCCGGGGAAGCGCATGCTTGAGGTGATCGACACCTTGGATTTTTTTAGTGCCAAACTTGCTTTCCAAAATACTCCAGACACAATAGTCCAAGGATTGGTATCCGGAGATTTTGGTGGCCATGGTGCGATGGGAAAGGAGGGAGAAACCTCATTTTGTAACCATTCTTGGGTGGCGCGTGCTGAGTCCTTTTGGAATGTCCAAGGTCTGCGGCCAAAATGTCTGCGTGCCCAAGGTTTTAATACACTCTACAGGATATTTTCGCGATAATATTTGGCATTTATTTTGATGCCACGGTCGATTAATACGAGCGGAGATCGACCATCGACTGTTATGGCGGCCCACACCATCACCAAGTACAACGCTTTAGTTCTGATGACCCAAGGTGGACATTTTCAGCTGACCTCTTTGGCAAGTAAACACGATCATTTTGTTTATTTACAAACTGCTGGACAACGAATGTTTTCTCATCGGAGAAAACCAAATTCGGCAGTTCACCACTTTCGGCCAAGCGAAGCAACTCTTTTCCTCTTTTGAGTCTATTTTTTAGTTGCGGTGTAAGTTCTTGCATTTTTTTGGAATCTCAATTGCTTTACCCCGAGATCATTTTTCAATATTTGCCGAATGGAATATTGCGATATGTTCTACTCACGAGCCATTTTTCGGCCAATGCGATGCGGATTTCGATCAACTACTTGTGGATTTCTAGCCAAATATAAAGAAATCACACTATCACGCTTGAATTCCATCACTAATAATTTTTTTTTCTCGAAAATTCTCACCAAAATGCTTTTGTACGCTTGTAAACAATATACCGGGCTGCCACTGGAATAATTTTAACAACTGTCGGACGAGTGGCTTATAAATGACAGCAGCCTGAAGTTGGTTGTAGTGTTTTCATCTAACCCTGTAAATATTTCAAAATCTAGTTCGAAATAAATGCACTTAAATGGATGTTAGATATCAATTAATACACATGCAGAGACTATTTACACATATAAACATTGGTATTGATGATACTTTTCATATGTAACTTGCAGAAATAAAATTGGTTCACCCGTTGCCGAGAACATCAATGACTAACACAATGCAATTTATTATTTTATATTTGTTTTCAAACTCTCACTAGCGTTGAATTCAAAATTCCAAAAACAAACAACAAGTTTGAAGTCAACTGAAGGGATTAGAAATTTTGTTCCGATTAGCGCTGTTCTTATATATATTTTTCAATTCTTCGTCACAGATATCAGTATCCGCTCCACCAGCGGCCAAACCTGGAGAGGAAGTTGAGCTTACTATAAAGACTAAAACTAATTCTTATGTAGCCCTACTGGCAATCGATTTAGGTGCCCAACTTTTAGGTCCAGACTATGATATCGACCGCCAACATATTTTCCATGACTTAATGTTAGATTTGTCCTATTCCGTTTGGGATGTCATACAGCCTGGATTCATTTCCGGCCTTAGAACCCTAACCAATGCCGCTTATGAGTATGAGATTCCTGTTGGTAAGTATTGGGGATTACTTAACTTGTATTCAGAATTTATTCGTTTTTTTATCTTTTGGTATTGCAAGATGTGTCAAGAAAGCAAGGACTTATGGCAAAGACAGGTGTGAGCTTCGAACGTGACATAGAAGTGCGTACACATTTTCCAGAAACATGGATATTTATGGATCTTCAAAAGTGAGTATGATTATGGATTTAGAATGAAACAACATTTACTAACATCAATCAAATTCCGTTAGTGTGAATGAAACTACCCAACTGACCCTTAACGTTCCCGACACCATTACCACATGGTTAATTACGGCATTTTCCGTAAATGACGACATTGGATTCGGCATGGTAGCAAAATCGACAGATATTATTGTTTTCAAGAAATTTTTCATATCCACAAGTCTACCGTACTCCATCAAGAGAGGTGAAGTGGTCAAGATATCGATGGTCATATTTAATTATCACAACGAAGTTTTAGACACCCTCACAACTATGATCAGTTCTGATGGAGACTATGATTTTATTGATGAGTCAACAATGCAACCAAAGGGCATATCCGAGAATTCGAAACAAACTAATGTGCCAGCAAATGGTGGTACAACTCTGTACTTCTTTATTAAACCCAAAAAGCTGGGTGCCCTAAAAATTCACATCAAAGCCACTAATCATTTATTTAACGATGCCATTACTCAAGAACTCTTAGTTGAACCCACGGGTACAATAGAAAACCACAATAAGAACGTGCTTATAAATCTCATGGAGATTGAAGAAATATTTCTTTCATCCATCGATATTGACATACCTGAGAATATAGTTCCCGATACCGAATATCTGCAACTTTCTGTGGCAAGTGATATTCTCCACACGCCATTGGATAATCTGGAGAGCTTGGTGCTATTACCTACCGGTTGTGGTGAGCAAAAAATGGTTCAATTTGCTCCCAATGTTTTGGTTTTGGATCACTTGCGAGCCACAGGCAAATATTCGGAAAATCCCGATCTGGTGAAAAAAGCCATTGGCTACATCGAAATTGGTTATCAGGAGGAATTGAGTTATCGTCATTCGAACGGTGGCTTCAGTGTTTTTGGACCGACTGCCCAATCGGAGGAGAGCACGTGGCTAACGGCCTATATTATACGCTTCTTTATTAAGGCACAACGTTATACCGGTATAGAAAATCGTATAATCAGAAGTGGTTTGGATTTTCTGAAATCACAGCAGTTATCGTCGGGGGAATTCCATTACACCGGATATTTATTTAGTCCAGCCCATCAGGATCGTTACGGTTTTACGGCCTTTGTTTTGATGACATTCTTGGAGAGTTCGGTAAGTAAAATTTGTGGAAAAAGTTCAATGTGATTCTTGGATCAGATTGCATCCTTAAAAAGGAGATTATATTTTGTATCGTAATGCTGGCAAATTCACATGTGAAGTTAGGCTACCGGCAAATTCGACCACTCCCAAACTTTAGCATAAAGGTTTAAAGTATATGGCGTAGAATCAGTCAGTCGCTAATTCACAGAAATATTTCGAAATCAATGAACTAAAATGGCATTTACTTATGAATTAACTGACTGTTTAAACATATAAACCTTGGTATTAACAACACTTTCCAAATGAAGACAGAAAATTGTCTATGCAGGCCCAGGTCTTCGTATAGGCCCCGTATATCGGTACCTCCCTATATTCGGTATTTTGATGATTTGAGCGACATTATTCACCGCAATTGTTCGAAATTTCGTATATGAAGTTCTTAATAGATACTACAGCCTGTGTTTATGCAGGTCCAAGTCTTCGTATAGCCCCGATATTCGGTACCTCTCTATATTCGGTATTTTCATGATTTAGCTACAGTATTCACCGGATTTTTGTTCAAATTTCGTATTTTAATATTGTAATGGCTTGTGACAAAAGTTGCCTATACATGACCACGTCTTCGTATAGACATTAATATAACGGCTATGTTCGGTATTTCTACAATTTTAACAGAATTTGTGACGTAATTTATTTTTTCAAAAATTTCCAAATTCGTTCCAAATTGTGGAGGTTATTGCGAGTTTGGCCCGGCCGGACTTACTGCTTTTTTACTTGTTATTCCTAAACGTTTGTAACACCTCGAAATATTGTTCGCATATTGATCTTTCTGTTTCAACGAACTGAGTCGATTTATTTATGTGCCTCCGTACGCCTGTCTATGTTAATCAAACCATGATTAACTTATGGTCCAATAATGGCTTAGCTCTAGTTTAGTAAAAATTCTCGGATTTTTTTTTAATAAAATCGACTTGTCTGTGTTTAATGTCCCATATCTCTGTATCCAGTAAAAAATTCTGTAGCATTTTGAAAAGGTATAGAATTCCATAATGGGTCCTTTTTTTACTTTTTGGGGGTTTTATAAAATATTCGGGTCTAAAAAATCGATCATTTAGATATTACCCCAGAATGACTTTAAATGACACCATAATGTGAACACTTGTGGGTAGGAATTTGAAATCATACCTATATTGTCAGTATCAATTTAGTAGATACGGATTTAAACCGAGTTTTGGTCTCGGACTTTTGAGTCACATATTCCGACCCGTCCCCCAAGAAAAAATTATTTCCCGAAATCTGGGTACATACCAACGACTGAAAAAAATTAAAGAAAATTAAATTTTACATTCAGTCAGGGTTATGGTCAGAATAGAAGCCTATTATTTTTGGAGATGATCTCAGAATATTTAGGGGATGAAAATGGATCAAAAGCAAAAAAACCAGTAAAGAAAGTCTTAAAGTCGATCGGGGCCGACTTTATGATACCCTACACCACTTTGCTAATTTAGTAGAGCTGCGCATAACAATTAAAAGTTTTTATGGGAGAATTCACTCATACACGCTATGATTATAATCATAATTTAAAGTTCAAAGGGCTAAATATGCCGAAGCATTTGTATCTTTTAAATTCGGACTTGTATTACCCATTTGGTGCACAATTAATTTGAAATCGGATAAAGATATATATCGGAGCTATATCCAAATCGGAACCGATCCTGAGCTGTATTTGATATATTTCCCTGAATATCGTTGTTACGGAGTGCATATTACGGCTGTGGGTAACAAATATGACAAATCGAATGAACAGTATATATGTTAGCTATAGCTATATCTGAACCGATCTTCACCAAATTTGACATACTAGCTTCTAGACTCAATTCGGTCGTAAGTGCCAAATTTCATCCAATTTGGGCAAATATTAGAAGTTTGGTGTACAATAAAAGGTAAATCGGACGAAGTTATATATGGGAGCTATATCCAAATCTGAACCGATCTCGATAAAATTTAGTAAATGTATTCCTGAGATGTATTTTATATATTTCCCCAAATATTGTTGTTACAGAGTGCATATTACGGCTGCGGAGGACAAAAATAACAAATCGGATGAACAATACACATGGGAGCTATAGCTATATCTGGACCGATTTCGATCAAATTTGGCATACTTATTTTCAGGTCCAATCTGATCGTATGTGCAAAATTCCATACTATTCGGACAAAATTTCATCTGGATAGGGCAATAAATGCGAACTGTACTTTGTTTACAAAAATACATGGACAGACGGACAGACGGACAGACGGACGGATGGACATGGATAAATCGACTCAGAATGTGATTCTATGCAGATCATCAAAAGGAACTATGGGTCTATCTCGTTTCCGTTTGCCTGTTACAAACAAATGCACAAAGACATAATACCCTGACCACCTTGTGGTGTAGGGTATAAAAAATCTTCATAAGCCAGTCTCTCTAAAGGTCACAATTACAAATCCATGGATGGGGCTAATTTGTTATGGGGCAGGACTGAAGCTTACCACTTTGGATGGTCACCGGATAACATTTCGCTGGTGAAATTTTCTCGTCAGATGAGGTAAGCTCAACTGTATCTAGGGTCTGCATGATGATCCACTAAACCTAATGAAATAAAAATATTATATTTCTCCCTTTCCTGTAGCGATATCAGATTGCAGCGAAACGGCTAAAGCTAAAATTTTTGGGTGAGGGTAACTCCTGTTCTGAAGATACCAGATAAGGCTGCGTTTTTCTTTTTTTGGAAATTCATATTAGAACGGAACGAAATGTAGTAAAAGTACTAAATATGTTACCCTTTGTATTTAACGAATCAGTAGAGCTAGAACTCTTCAGTTTGGAAGGAGGGTCACTGAAACCCCAAAAGGTTTTTGAAAGTGTACGAAAAGTACTTAAATATAATAAATTTCATACCATTTCGTATCATATGAACGGTTAGAGCTAAAAACTTGAAATTTGGAATGGGAATCAAGGATGAGGAGTAGGGTCGATGTAAGAAGGTAGTCTTCCAAGTGTGTACTCATGATTACGAAAAGTACGGCATGGTACTAAATATGTTACAATTTGAATTTAAAGAAACGTAGGGAGCTGGAATCCTGAAATTTCAAATTAATATTACTGGCAGAGTATAGAATTAGGATATGGAGGTAGTTTTCAAAATTTGTACTTAAGTGCACGAAAAGTACTTAATGGCACTGAATTTAGTACGGTTTCGATTTGGGTGTACCGATAGAGCTGAAATGCTGAGATTGGAAAACATAGATTACTATTGCACTTTAGGACTTAGGTATGTAGGTTGTTTTGAAAATTTGTACTTGTGTGTACTAAGTAGTACTACATTTGGTACAATTTCGATTTGGGTGAACCAAAAAAGCTGGATTGCTGACATTTGGAAAACGATGATGATGTATGATTTAGCTAGTTATGGAAATTTGTGTACTTAATGATACTAAATTTGGTACAATTTGAATTTGGGTGGAATGAGCTATAATTCTGAAATATGAGCTATATTCTGAAACGAGAGTCATTGATAGTTGTACCAAAGAGTTTTTGAAAAATCGAACTTAAAGATTACGAAAAGTTGTAAAATAATACAAAACTTTTAAAATGATACAATTGCGTATTACACGAAAGGAGAGACCTAATAACTTGAAATTTTGTATGAGAGTCAAGATTGGAAAGTAAGTGAGATATATGAAGGAGGCTTTGGAAATGTGTACTACGTACGTGAACTGTACTAAATAGTACGAAATTTGGAACAGTTTGGTTTAGGTGAAGCTGGAATTTTGAATTGGGTCCCTGTTGGTGGTAGGTTTGAGATAAAGAGGTGGTTTTGTAAATATGTACCACAATTGCACGGAAAGAACTAAACAGTCCTATATTTGGTACAATTTGGTATTGGTTGAACAGAAAGTATTTGAAATCTTAAAACTTGGTATTAGTGTACCATAATTGTTCGAAAAGTACTTAGTGGTACTAAACCTGGTATTGGTATGTGTAGACTTGGGTCCCGAAATTTGATATTGAGGTCTCTGTTGGTATTTATAATTGTACATATTGTGTACTATAATTGTGCGAAAATAACACTAAATTTGGTAGTGGGTGGAGCGATGGTGCTGTACAATTCTGACATTTGATATGGATGTCACTGATGGTGTTTGTGGTTAATATACAGGGGTGATTTTTGTCGAAATGTGTACCAAAATTGTACGAAAAGTTATTAAAGATATTATATTTGGTAGTGGGTGAAGGGATAGAGAAAAAAATCTCAAAAATTTAAATTAAGATTACTGATGGCACCTGTGTTTGATGCGTACTATATTTTGTACGAAACGTACTAAATGGTACTACATTTGGCATCAGGTAAAGGGATATAGCTGAAATCCTAAAATTTGATATTGGTATCTAGAATTGATATATAGATGTGATTTTAAACATTTGTACTACAATTATACGAAAAGTACTAAATTTAGTTTTGGGTGAAGGAATGCAGCTGAAATACTGATATTTGATATAAATGTCTCTGTTGGTATCTGGTTTGACATATGGATGTGGTTTAAGATATACGTGTATAATTGTTCAAAAAGTACTAAGGGGTAAGAAGTATGGTAGTGTTTAAACGAATGAGCTGGAATATTGAAATTTGATATTGAGATCTCTATTTGTATCCGGGATTGAGTTATGTAGGCGGTTTTGGATATGCGTGCTTTAATTGTACGAAAAGTTAAATGGTACTTAATTTGTTACCGTGTGAAGGAATAAATTTGAAATTGATGTCATAATTTTGAAATAATTTCTGTGAAAATGTGGCATATCGTGAAAATACCAAAATCAGGAGGTACAGCGACAATATGGTGGTGGCTATATCAAAATTTAGACCTAGATTTCTGCAAATATGTTTCTTACATACTGGGAATACAAAATGCCAATTTACCTACGGACCCATGGCCCAATTTTCTGTGTGTGGGATATTTCGAGGTGCTTGAAACCCTCCACCTATGATGGAAGGTAAAAACGTTCAGAAAAGCCAGCCAGGCATATGGTAGTCAGATGCAATTAATATTGAACTTGGTTGGATATGGGCAGTAGTCTCGCCAATACCAAGGACATTATCACTACTAAATATTATAAAGTTTACGTCTATGTTTTTTATATATCGTCTAATTTATAACACTTATTTTTTCACCACAGGAATTTAGAAGAAAATATAAAACTGTCATACAAAACGGAGTCAATTATTTGGTGGACAATATCAACAACATCAATGACAGCTACGCCCTAGCTTTAGTGGCAGTAGCATTACAAATGTCCAAGAATGAACATGCCAATGAAGTGTTGACAAAACTCGAACAAAAATCACATACCGAAGATGGTTTAATGTGGTGGCAGTCCTCGAATCCAGCCCATTCGAATGATGTTGAAATAACGGCATATGCTCTGATGGCTCTATTGGAAAGGAATTCAATGGATAATATAAACATATTTCAATGGATTTTGCAGCAGCGCAATAAAGTTGGAGGTTTCAGATCCACCCACGATACAGTGGTTGCTTTACAGGCACTCATTCGATACAATGAAAAATATCCCAGTACCAATGAAACTTTGCTTAAAATCAACTATGAGGCAGTGGACGCCCAGAGGTTGAAGATTGCCAACGGCATGTTTGGTATCGATCCGAGCAATAGCGAAATATGGCAACAAGTTGTGGTAAGAATTGTGTTGAAATAAAGACCACTATTTGTTGTTTTATTTTCTCACGCTCTCAAAAAAAATTTCAGCTTCCAAAAGCAACGCGTTTGCTTGAACTAAAAATTGAGGGCAAAGGAAATGCTCTACTCCAGTTAGCCTATCATTATTACATTCCATTGGAGACGGAATTGAAAAATATCGAATCATATGATATCAAAGAAAATAACACACCACCGGACAGGCCCCTCAGCATAGCGAACCGAATCGCATTACCACAACAACTGAAATCATTTTCCATTTCGCCATTGGCTAAAATGTCTTCTGTCACTGCCATGGAACTGGAGGTTTGCTTTCAATTTAATCCATCCGACAAACTAAAATATCGTCAAAGTAATATGGTGATTATGGAAATAAATATGCCTTCTGGATTTATTGCGTCACCAGAATCCGTTGAAGATTTACTAAGTCTAGAAGTTGTAGCTCGTGTTGAATTGGAAAATTCAAACACCAAATGCTTGGTATATTTCAAACATTTACTAGCCGATGATAATGAGGAAAAATGTCTCACTATAAGATCTGTCAAGACGCATGAGGTACTACTGCTACAACCGGCATCTATAACAATGTATGATTATTATATACCTGAGTATAGAGATACCGTGGCATATCAGATACAATCGTAGAAATTTTAAAATTGTGAAATAAATTGTTGGATATATATATTTTTTTAATAAAGCTAAGGAAATGTTTCCATCTAACATTTAAAAATAATTTCCAAAATTTCAAACAAAAAAATCTGTTGAAAAATATTGCTCAAATCATAAAAATAGCGAATATAGTCAGTTTCCATTACAGTGGGGCTATCCGAAGGCAGTATTGAAATACAAAACTTCCAAAAAATTCCGGTTAATAATGACGTAAAAATATCAAAATACCGAATATGGGGATGTAAAATTATATGGGGGCTAATCGAAAACGTGGATCTGTATAAGCAATTTCCTGTCATGTCAGGATGTAGTACCCATGTGGAACTTCAAATTCCAAATGTGAAATAGTCCCGGTGAAAAGTGTAACACAAACCAAAAGACCAATTATCTCTAGGTACAGTTATATGGGGACAATACCAAATTTCAGACCTATATTGGCAGTCCTATGCAATGATGTTTCTAACGTATTGGGAATACATGCCTCCAATTTACAGCGAATTCCTTTTAAAATTCTGACAAAAACCACAATACCATAAGTCCTGCAAACACACATATTTTAAATTTTATCAACAAACTTAATTTCGTTCGGAAGCTAGAGTGATTTTCACAGACCGACAGACGGACGGACATAGCTAAATCGACATAGAATTTTATGCTAATCAAGAATATATATACTTTGTGGGGTCTAAAATTTATATTTGGCGGTTTTACAAACTGATTGATAAACATAATATAAAAATGTTCAAAAAAAAAAAATGAAAATATTTTCCAATTTAACGTTCAGCTATATGAGTATATTGGTGACTCATCGAAATAACGGTTTTAGACCATGGGTCTTTTTGGACCAAATCCGTTTCAGATTCTGTTTTTTAGAGGACAAAATCGAATGGCCCATTGCGCTGCAACGAAAATAGTGGTACTCCAGAAAAGGCCGTTCTAAGGGCTTTCACCACTTGGCCAAATCAAAAATTTGAGAAAAATGGACTTTTCCAATTTATCAAATGCGCATTGGAAAACCCATGAGGACTTAATCGGGCAATTTTTTATAATATGCATGGCCATTGTGAGGCAGCAAAAATAATTGACGCATGTCAATAGTACTCCAGGAAAGGTCGTTCTAAGAGCTTTCCAAACCCCTATACCTTCCCTATATGAGAATGGACTTTTAAAAAGGGGTATATGATGTTGCTATTAAAATTTTGTTTTAGTAATTTGATTATAGATTTCCACACCCCCAAGCGGTACTGTCCCTGTGCATTGCTATTTATAACCTACACCGCATAGTGGTAAGGATATTATGTCTTTGTGCATTTGTTTGTAAAATGGAAAAGGAAGCGAGATAGACCATAGTTACTTTTGAGTACCTTCATAGAATCATTTTCTTAGTCGATTTTTGCATGTCAGTCCGTAAATCCGTCCATCCGTCTGTCCATGTATTTTGTGAACAAAATGCAGGTCGCATTTATTATCCGATTGAGATGGAATTCACCAAACAATATTTGTTATTTGCCCAAGGACGAACCCTTTTTAAATTGGTGAGAGTCGGTTTAAATTTAGATATTTTAGAATTTTGAATTTTGGCACATCTGATTCAGTGTAGAAGCAAGTACATCAAATTTGTTGAAAATTGGGTCAGATACAGCTATAGCTCTCATATATATGTTTTCTCCGATTTTATGTTTAAATCCCTCACTTTCGTAATATGCCTTTGCCAAACTATAACGAGATCTGTTTAGATTTGAATACAGATATAGCTCCCATAGATATTTTCGATAAATAACTCTTATTAAATGTGACATCCCTATCTTTTTACTATCCCAAGGTCTGGTGTGAAGATGGGATATATTGGTCCACTCCTTCTGGTACCTCCCCTCCAAAGGGTCGCAATTTTGAATACCCATGAAGTTCATAAAAGGCGAACATTCGATTCCATTCAGAGTTGGTACGTCTCAACATTTCCATAAACACAAGATCTGTTGTAAAGATGGTAGAGATCGAACCATTCCTTCTGATACCTCCCCCACATAGGGTTCAAGATTTTGAAAAACAAAACGCTCAAAGAAAGCGAATAATTGGGTGCTTGTTCGCTTTCTCTTCAAATATCATACATATGAACATTTTTGCTAACGCAAGATCTGTTGTAAAGATAATATATATCTGCGAACACCTTCTGGTACCTCACCCAATTTCACAATTTTCAATGCTTTTATCTGTCATAACTTGCGAAATACTTCTCTCAACAAGAATCTTGAGATGAATATGGAATGTATAATCTACTAGCCGGCCCGTAATTTTTGTCTATTAACATATTTGTCAAAGCATAATTATTCACAGATATGACTGATGTAAGAGTTCACGTACTGGTCGATTAAAAGTGTTTTAAAATACCTGTACCCATATTTAAGCCGTGGGCTTCAAATGTGTGGATGTGCTATACAAATCTATTAAAAAGTATATATCAATCTTATCCCCATGTAAGGGATCAAATTAATTTTTGGTATAGTAAAAATCGTAGCAAAATTTTCCAGTCAAATAAGCAGTTATTTGGAATTTACTGTATTTTGAGGGCTGAATGATTTAAGAATAGCTAAAGTTAATTACTTTTTTAAACCCATTAACACCTTAGATTGTGGATTATAGTCCTTATAAGTCCCCCTAACCATGTCGGTCTGTTTGTTCTCCAAAAGGTTGAAGGGGTACTATTACATGGAAAAAATTCTAAAATTTGTAGATATGTTGAAATTTTTGTGTAAGATTTTCACCCTCCAAATACACATTTTTAGCCAAATCCTTTGAAATATGGTAAAATCAGGAGGTACCTTTATATGGGCACTATTCCGAAACATCGACCTACATTAAAAACAATATGACAACTAGAGGCCAAATCAAAAATATAGCAGAACAACATAGCATGTCAAAATGAAAATCGCGTGATTTAAATAAGTAAAAATAGTTTTATCCACCTCATAATTGAGGGCAGAATGATTTCAGAATAGCTAAATATAATTACTATTTTACACCCATTATCGTAAGATGGGAATTAATTTTATTTGTTATTTAAATTGTAAATTGGAGACCCCATAAAGTCCATATTTTTCATCATAGTATAATTCAATGACGATTTAACAAATATTCGGTCCCGTGCTACTTTCTTATATTTGTAATTTGTTCATGTTTTCACAATTGTTCATGTTTTCACAATTACAATTTCAATAGAATACAAAATTTTCTTTTCTGACCACACATTAGATCAATTCAATTAATGAATGTGGTCAAGACCAATATGGGCCCTACACTGAAAATTTCAAATTTTATGCAAAGAGGTTCTCTACCCCCTTAGAAACAAACATGCCAAATAAGTGCTAAAAAATGAAAAAAGTGACCAATACCCCAAAAATAGCTTAAATCATACGATGGTTATATAAATATGAAATCGGGTGGTACCCTTATCCGTGAGTTATGATCGATATAATTTTTTTGCTGAAAAATTGTATATAGTGAAAAATTATTTTTTTATTTTGTTCACAAAAGATCCACTGAATTCAATATGATAATACAAATTGAAAAAATTTGACAAAAAAAGAATAACAAATTGAAAAAATCTTCAACTTGTTCGCTGATTTTTTACAGCAAATGATTAAAGGTCCTCACAAAGTTTGTCAATAGAATGTATTATTATTTTAAAATTCGATTCCATTTCTCAAATCATTCTGTTCTCAATTAAAAGGTGGACGAAACTAAATACCACGCAGCACGGTATCCTAAACGTTATAAACACAAATTCAAAATCACAACTCATTTGAATGGAAAATATTGCTAAGCTCTTTACAATACCAAAACTTGAGCTAAGTGTTCATATGGGTCTATTATAGATGTTCTATATCATATAGGATTTTAACACTCAAGTTAAAGCCTATAGCTGAAAAATAAGATCAGGCTATTCAAAATATTTAAAACCCACGGTAGTTGAACATCTATTACAATTTTTGCCATTAATATTTATTTCTATTTAGAAATTACTAAAGAGTCATTACTTATAATAAAAATTGTGCAGCTTAAACAACTCAGCTCTGTGATTTAAAAAAATATGCATTAAAGACGAAAAGCACGGGCTGGCAACGCGGACCGGGCCAGCTAGTTTCGCATAAAATTGGATAAAAATGTTCGATTTTTTTGATAATTTTGCCCATACTAATATTTTTATCTGTATTTGATGAAGTATCCAAATCGAATGCTTCTCTCTGAGTACTTTACCCTCTGGAAGAAATATCTATAGAGGTTCAAGATATCGTGTAGCCCACATACTACGGAACCCCCAGATATTAGATATTTGGCGATTTTGGGTACGTTATTCACCGGAGTTGTTTGAAATTGCGTAGCTAGAATTCGTAATGGGTACTATAGCCTATGACAAAAGAAGCCTCCATATAATGGTACATCCCAAATTCGGTATTTTGATAATTTTAGCGACATCATTCACAGGAGTTGTTTCGAATTTCGTATTTAGAGTTCGTAATGGGAACTATAGTCTATGACAGAAAATTGTCTATGCAGGTCCAGGCCTTCGTACAAGCCCCATATATCAGTATCTCCCTATATTCGGTATTTTGATGATTTTAGCTACCCTACTCACCGATTTTTTTAAAGTTTCGTATTTCAATATTGTAATGGCTTATGACAAATTTTGCCTATATACCCTAATATAACGGCTATATTCGCCATTTTTAAGATTTTAACAGAATTTTTGGCGAATGTTATATTTATGAAAATTTCCAATTTCGTTCCAAATGGTGAAGGGTATTCAAAGTTCAGCCTGGCTGAACCTACTGCTTTTTTACTTGTTTAAATTTCATCCACAATATTTTGTAGGGAATGTAAAGCATTTTGGAAAGCTCTTACCTCTTCATATGCGTGCACTACATTGTGTTGTCACAAAATGAGCCATGCAACTTTCTTCTCTAAAAAAACCATCGATTTCAGGAAGAAATATTGTAAATCATACATTCAGACATTCCCTAAAAATTTTAATCTAAAACGAAACGTCTGTAGTATAGGATATATTATAAAATATATATAAACTAAAATTCCTTCCGTTAGACGTTTTTGCGATTGTGTACATGTGCCTTCTTTTAAAATCAGAAAATAACGAAATGTTAATTAAAGTTTTTTCTTTGT
Source organism: Musca domestica (assembly GCF_030504385.1). Classification (NCBI taxonomy): domain Eukaryota; kingdom Metazoa; phylum Arthropoda; class Insecta; order Diptera; family Muscidae; genus Musca; species Musca domestica. The sequence goes on from NW_026712218.1 coordinate 1,199,784, forward strand.
ATTTAGTGCCATCTTGTGAAAGCTTTTAATATTACCCTCAAATTTTTATCTCTTACGAACAACACATCGACACACAGATAATAAATAATGCAAGCTTTTTTTCATTTGACATTTTAAGAACATGCGCACTAAAACAAAGCATATTGTCAATTTCCGATACAAAATATTTATTGACCCCGACGTGATTTGAACACGCAACCTTCTGATCTGGAGTCAGACGCGCTACCGTTGCGCCACGGAGTCATGTTACCCGGGGGGTGTTTTAATGTCCATTGAAATTATTATTGTCATGTTTGTGTAAAATGTGTACAGTAAAACCTAATATGATTTGTTCAATTACTAATAAATGTTTGCAGAATCTTTAAAAAGAAAAAAAAAATATTAAAAACCAACCAAGTGGGCATAAACCCCACAGAAAACAATATAATTTAAGGAATATTTTATTTATATAAAATGCATATCATGCCCAGAAATGCACGTAAGTCTAACTGCCATGTTTTATTGGCAATTTCTGCAATTGATTGTCAAAGACATACATACATGTTCTTCCCTAACATTGGGGGTGGTTTTGAAATGAGCCTTCAACATCATCAGGCTATATTTTATTAATAACAAAGATGTTGCAAATTAAACACAACGTTAACAGTTGACTCCGTGGCGCAACGGTAGCGCGTCTGACTCCAGATCAGAAGGTTGCGTGTTCAAATCACGTCGGGGTCATCAGAGCTATTAATGTCTTTGGGACCGCTCCCAAGGTCCCTTCTTTTGCATTGATGTTATATGCAATTTGTTGTCCAAATTTCTTTAACCCTCCGACGGTTGGGTCATCCGTTGCCCTTATACGAAATACAAAGCCCACAAGGGTCCATTTCTATGGAATCATATACGGAAATTCATTTCTTATTTTTATACCCTACAACACTATGTGTTGGGGGTATTATAAGTTTGATTGGGCCAGAATTTATGTAACACCTCGAAATATTGGTTCCCCATATAGGAAAGTATATATGGATCTTCCTAGCTCGCCGAGCTGAGTCGATCTAGCTATGTATGTCCGTCCGTCCGTCTGTCCGTCTGTCCATGTTAATTTGTAATCACTCTACAGGTCGCAATTATGGTCACGAAATTCAGAATGGAGGTGGGGCTTAGGTCAGAATAGAACCCTATTTCTTTTGGAGATGATCGCATAATATTTAGGGGTTGAAATGGACCAAATACTGAAAAAATGTCGGATTTTGCAGTAGCTATACAGGTCGCAATTATAGACCAATCGACGCGTAATTTCGTATGAAGCTAGAGTTTAGGGCGGGGAAGAAGCCTACCAATTTGGGTGGTCATCGGATAATATTTAGCGGGTAAAATAGACCATATATTTTGGGTTGAAAAAATTCAACATTTTTCATTAAACCGCGAATATTTTAAATCCCGGCGAAATCGCAAAGCCATGACAAGGTTACTTCTGATCTTTACATTGATGTTAACATCCAACAAATCGGATATATAGCAAAATATGTGCGATATATATGTCATGCTTGAAAGATCTCTTATATGTCGAGAACGGCTGAACTGATTTCGACAGTTCTCATTAATTCAGAATGGCCTCTTGGCAGGAAACAAAAAACGTCTAAAAAATCGCATAAAAATATCTCTCTAAAGATGAAAATATTGATTTTGTAACATTTTCTCATATTTTTTCAATTTTGTCATATTTTTGGCATATTTTCATTTTGAATTAAACATTTGGTAATATTTCTACAGCTAACAAAACTAAATAGTTAGGATATCAGGATATCATATACAGATCGCATTTATGGCCCGATCTTTATGAAATTTTGCATGGGTATAAGATGAGGATCAGAATAGAAGCCTACTCTTTTTGGAGATGATCGCAATACATTTAGGGGTTGAAATGGTCCAAAAAACTGCAAAATTGTCAGCAGGTCGTAATTGTCGCCCGATCCTCACGCACATTTGAATGGGGGTTACCGGACATTGCAAAAGCCAAGCAGTTTTGGATGGCCATCCAAAAATATTCAATGTGCGAAATAGTTTGCTAACTTTCGTAGACAAAATACGAAAATGTTTATTCCAGTGACTCTTTGGAGAATTCACAAATACAGGAAAGACGCACTTCTGACTATTTCGTTAACGCTGATTTCGTGGAAGAATATAATCAAATGTCTGTATCTCATTTAGATGCGTTTCAGTCAAAAACCAATAATAAATGTTAATCTTTTGCCACTTCTGAGAGATTATAGGTCTTTGGGAAATATTGGTTCCAGATCTAGGAAGACCATTTACGTGCAACATCTACCAATAAATTGGATACGAGCAAATTAGTTTAAGTTGCTATTATTCGAAAATTAGAGAACGAAACCTGATGGTTTTCTTTTATAATTTGTCACAATATCTTGTGGAATTCTTTCGAGTATCTCGCCTATATAAACAGTATCGTTTATTATAGTGTTGTAGGGTATTCAACGGTCGGCCCCGCTCGACTGTAGCCTTTGCTTACTTGTTTTACTTTTGATTCATTATTATTTATTAATTATTCATTCAATAAATCATTCCTTTGAAAGAATACAATGATTTTGAGTCGCAGTCAGCCACAATATCTTTAGGTATTGGCGGAATGTATTGTGTTTAATTGCAATATTTGCCAGATATCGTTCATAATCCAGTTGAATTTGCCAAATTCCATGCACGTAGGGAGCGCGTACACACCAAAGACCGGGAATGGTAGGTAAGTTGTGTGTTAGTAGTACCAACTACAGTCTAGTTCATCAGACGGTAATAGATAAAATATACTATTGGCAATTACAATTTCTACGAGAAGGAATATTGTAAGCAACTTCGCCAGTTAAGAAATTAGAATCAATCAAACCGCATGTTAATTTGATGATAAATAAGATTCAGCCCCTGAATTGGGTGTATATGGGTGTATATATATTGTACTAGCTGGCCCGGTCCGCGTTGCCGGCCCGTAGTTTTGTCTATTATGCATATATTCCCAAGCATAATTATTCACAGATATGACTGATATAAGTGTTCACGTACAGGTCGATTTAAAGTGTTTTAAAATACCTGTACCCATTTTTAACCAGTGGGCTTCAATATTTAAACCGTGGGCTTCAACTGTGTGGATGTGCTATACAAATCTATTAAAAAGTAATATCAATCTTATCGCCATATAAGGGATCAAATTAATTTTTAATATGGTAAAAATCGTAGCAAAATCTTCCAGTCAAATGAGCAGTAATTTGGAATTTGCTGTATTTTGTATGCTACATAATTGAGGGCTGAATGATTTAAGAATAGCCAAAGTTAATTACTTTATTAAACCCATTAGCAACATAGATTGTGCATTAGAGTCCTCATAAGTCCCCCTAACCATGTCAATCTGTTTGTCCGCCAAAAGGTGGACTTGAGAGGGTATTATAACATGGATAAAAATTCTAAAATTTGTAGATATGTTGAAATTTAGTGTAAGATTTTCACCCCCTAATACGCATTATTAGCCAATTCTTTGAAATGTGGTTAAATTAGGAGGTACCTTCTTTATATGGGCACTACTCCGAAACATCGACCTACATTGAAAACTTTCTTCTACCCCTTATAATCCAAGATGACAAATAGAGGCCAAATCAAAATATAGCAGAACAATATAGCATGTCATAGCATTTCGCGTGATTTAATAAGTAAAAATAGTTTTATCCACCTCATAATTGAGGGCAGAATGATAAGATGGGAATTAATTTTATTTGCCATTTAAATTGTAAGTTGGAGACCCCTTAAAGTCCATATTTTCATCATAGGATAATTCAATGATGATTAAACAAATATTCGGTCCCGCGCTACTTTCTTATATTTGTAATTTCTTCATGTTTCCACAATTTATTTCATATGGATGCACATCCCAAATCAAATCAAACATTAGATGTGAAAGTGGACTTGGGGATACTCAAATGTGGGGACTTTACTTAAATAAATTCCTATGTGGCAATTATCTGTATGATGGTTCCCTACCCCAGGGTGGCATAAATAAAATTTTTTAGCCAAATCAATTGATGAATGTGGTCAATACCAATATGGGCCCTACTCTGAATTTCAAATTTTATGCGAAGAGGTTATCTACCCCCTTAGAAACAAAAATGTCAAATAAGGGCCAACAAATGAAAAAGTGACCGGCCAAGACCCCAAAAATAACTTAAATCATAGATGGTTATATAAATATGAAATCGGGTTGTTCCCTTATCCATGAGTTATGATCGATATAAAGACCTGCAAAAGTGATTTTAGGTATTTTGAATGTTTGGGAAGAATTTCTGGAAGGATATAAAACCTTTTCTTACTAAAAGTCCCATTCGCTCTACTATTTTGCACCTTTTATTTCAATATTGGTATATTACTTATTATTCTCCCAAAGAATTTTGCATTTTGAGCTCTCATTGGACGGATCATTGTCACGCTTTGAAATGAGCCCCATTAAGCTTTTTCGGTCATTTTTGTTTGTTTAAACGTGTTCGCATCTTCCAGCTAACCCACGATGTAGGCCCTGGAGTTGAAAGGTAGATGTCAGTTAACATCCTATTTCGCACTTATTCAATTTTTTTAGTGAAAAATTATTCTTTATTTTGTTCACAAAAAAAATTGACAACAAAGAATAACAAATTGAAAAAGTCTTCAACTTTTTCGCTGATTTTTTACAGCAAATGTTTTAAGATCCTTCCTTACAAAGTTTGTCAATAGAATGTACTATTACTTTAAAATTCGATTCCATTGAAAATGTTTTTTTGATTTTTGCAATGAGATCTCTTTTTCATGATTTTTCAGCGATTTAGAAAAAGTAATTATCTTTAACTTTGGTGTGACCGCGTTAAATTATTTCGATATCATCTATTCCGTTTCGCCACCACATAATTCGCTACTACACTTCCATGTAACCCGCCATCAATTTCAGTTCTCAAGAAATCAAGTCAATTAAATAAATTGGTATAAATATTCGAATTCAAAAATAAAATATAAAAAAACACTACAAATGTACATTAGAAAAAAGTAAGTAAAAATGGAAAAAAATCATGCAGAATAAAACATTACTATTGTACATTTGAAAAGTCAAAATGAAAATGTTAATATATCACATTTTTACGCGATTTTTTTTTGGATATTATCCTTTTCGGAGAGTAGACAACTCCGAATTTGTGTGAATCGTTAAAATTAATCCAGCGGTTCTTAAGTTATAAGCGTAGTAACTAACACAACTTACATTTATATATATAGATTACCAAAGAATATTAACTTTGCATAAACAAATTCATTACTTGGGTCGACAACAAAATCGACAGTTTCCGAAGGAATCGAGTGGTGGACTGCAACCACAATCCCACCACCTTTTTATTCAATCTATCCTTTCTGAAAAATTAGATAATAATCCGGAAATATTTCTGTATCAAGAATATCTGGTTTGAGCCAAGTTTCAGTAAAAACAATTATTTTATGTTCACAGTAGAAACTTTTAAGAAAACATAACTCAATTTAGTGTTGAGACCTCTTACATTTCGATATAGAATAGATATGACATCATTTAGTTTTTGATACTTTTGGTATATTCACAGATCTAGGGGTTTTTGTACGTTCTCTGAAAACAAATTCCTTCGCTAAGACACCATCGCAGATGAATGTGACCCCTAGAATCTTGGGGTAGTCCGTGGTCGGTATTAAATTCTCCTCAACCTGCACATTCAGCTGTGATTTCGTGGCAGATATTTTCATATTACTCGTATGGAAGTATGCGGCAAGCTCCGCGAGATATGGTTTCAGCCTTTTACATATGTCATCGACCACTGGGCCCGACGCCATGATTGTACACTCATCCGCATACGTTACGATCCCTATGTCGTCTGGAGGGCGAGGAATCCCGGAAAGGTAGAGGTTAAGCAGTTCTGATGATATCACCCCACCATCGGGAAACCCCTTTTTTACTCTACTGGCTTTGGACTTCTTGTTCCGGAATTCCACGTACGATTGGCGTCCACGCATATAGTTGATTATACAACGTTTCAAATTTGGCCGGAGGGTGGTTCTCTGCTCGTCCTCAAACAGTATGGCATGATGGACCGTATCAAATGCCTTTGATAGGTCAAGAGCTACCAACACTGTTCTGTCACACAGTTTGTTCTGGTTCAATCCTCTACTATTATATGTGGAAATCGTGTGTAATGCTGCTGTGGTACTATATTGTGGACGTAATCCGTGCTGATGGTTGGCGACTGGATAGCTTCCTCTAATGCTGGGGAGGAGTAAAGCCTCAAGAGTCTTAGTTACTGGCGACTGAAGCGAAATCGGCCTGGAATCCTTGCCTGACTTCAGTAGCGAGACCACCTGGCCCATTTTCCAGGCTTCGGGCACTATATGGGTGGCTAGCGACAGGTTGAGAACTTTCGTTAAGTATTCGACTCCCCGCGTAACCAGCTGTTTCAGCATTACATTGAGATTCCTTCCGTACCCAACCCTTTGGATGACTTAGCGTTCCGGATGACATTTGCAACAACACCCATCCTAAACTGTGGTGGTTACTCATCGGCGGGAAGAGATCTTATACGACGTAGTACTCTTCGCTTCGCTCTCGGGCTGCTCGACAAATTGTCGGTTAAAATTCTCCGCGCACCTCTTCGGATCAGTCACCGTTACGACGTTAAAAGTTGCTGAGGTCCTATCATACATTGTGCTAATATCTGTCAAACAATGAGGTTCACAGCTATTAATCGGCGTTATATACACATTAAGCACCTCTACCTCGGCAGTTCCACCCTTGATTGCTACCCTATGGGTCACTAGAGACTAGCTCAAGCGAGATAGGCATGTACTGAACACCTCCACTTCTGGTGCGATCCTTCCTTAGTACGTTGTAACCATAACAACGTTGTAGGCTGCAATTTCACTCAGCTTGGTTTCCTGCACCGCTGCGATCTTAATATTCCTCCGATTCATAAATTCCACTATCTCATATATTTTGCATTATTCACCTGAGTAGTTTCAAATTACATATTTAGAGTTCATAATGGGAACTACAGTTTGTGACAGAAAATTGTCTATGCAGGTCCAGGTCTTCGTATAGGCCCCATATATCAGTACCTCACTATATTCGGCATTTTGACGATTTTAGGTACAATACTCACCGAAATTTTTTGAGATGTCGTATTGGAAGTTCGTAATGAATGCTACATCCTGTGACAGAAAATTGTTTATGCAGGTCCAGGTCTTCGTATAGGCCCCATATATCAGTACCTCCCTATATTCGGTATTTTGACGATTTTAGGTACAATACTCACCGAAATTGTTTGAGATTTCGTATTGGAAGTTTGTAATGGATGCTACAGCCTAAGACAGAAACTTGTCTGTGCAGGTCCAGTTCTCCGTATAGCCCTTGTATATCAGTACCTCCCTATATTCGGTATTTTGACGACTTTAGGTACAATACTCACCGAAATTGTTTAAGATGTCGGATTTAAAGTTCGTAATGGAAACTACAGCCTGTGATAGAAATTTGCCTATGCAGGTCCAGGTCTTCGTATAGCTCTGATATAACGGTGCCTCCCTATTTACGGAATTTTGATGATTTTAGCTATATTATTCGCCGTTTATTTCAAGTTTCGAATTTGATTATGGTAATGGCTTATGACAAACAAAGCCGATGTAGGTCCACGTCGTATAAACCCCAATATAACGACTGTATTCGGTATTTTTAAGATTTTAACAGAATTTTTAATGGATTTTATTTTATGAAAATATCCAAATTCGTTCCACTTACTGCTTTTTAACTTGTGTCATCTCATTTATTTTATGGGGTCTGCGACGAAAATTTAGGGATGATACAAACGGAATGACAAAGTTAATATACCCTCATTTTCAAGGTGCAGGGTATAAAAATGGAGCAAATTGACGCAAATAATTTTGAATTTTCAACAATGTCAGCAATATTTGTTCTCCTTGTTAAAATTATTATGTAATTTTTAGTAGAAATGTTCAAAAATGCATTATCTAATAACCAGCACCAATAAAGTGCAACATACGGATTTTGATGATTTTAGCTCTAAAAGTAGTAAAAATGCAGAACTTAGTAGCCTCTATTCTTTGAATTTCCAAATTAATACATTATCTGATTACTGTGTGAATAAGTTTTAAAGGTACATAATTTTTACGAATTTTATTACATATTTCAACTGAATTCCTCAATCGAATTGGATGAAATTGAGTGTTGCTCATTGAACTAAGAATATTCATCAAAGGAGGAAGATCGATTGACGTATTTTCCGTACCTCATACAATTTAACCCACCCTAATGTACGAACACGTACATGATGCCCAACATATTTACTTAGAGAAATGTTTCCCTTCACATTTATACCATAAATATTGATTGATTTCATCGTGTGCCAATTGTTAGCATAATTCATTTATCTTTATAACTTTTATTGAGTAGTCAGTCTCATATAATCGATTCTTATTATTAGCAGTAGCTTATCAACTATATACCTATACCAATCAATCATCGATATACTTTTCATAGTACACATCTAGATTTAATCAAAAAAAGAAACCGTTCAGTGCATTTTGGAACTCAGAGAAGTCAACATGACACGATTTGTAGTAACTGTGGCAGTTATATTGGCCGCATTAAGTGTTGCCTATACATACCCAACAAATGACAAAATATCTTATCAGGGATATAAAGTCTTCAGATTGAACATTGAAAATGATGAACAACGTACATTTTTGGCTGATTTCATAAGAAAGAATAAAACTGGGGTGAGATTGAGATGTCTGGGATTGAAAGTAACAAGTGATGAAGGTTGTTTTTATTTATTTTTTTTTAGATTTCCATATGGCAGGAGGATTCTCATAACATGGATATCCTAGTTGATCCTCAGACCAGATGTACTTCGAAATTCCACATTGGTGAGAGGTATTAAGTTATTGAAATGATTTCGGATTTACAAAGGTAATTTGTGAAAATTATGCAAAAAAAAAAATTATATAATGGTGCTAATATTAGGATATTAGTTCCAGGATAGCAGGAAATCATATATAAATAATGGAAAATAATAAAAAACCCATAAAAAAAGGTTAAAGGTCGGTCGGGGCCGGCTATATGATACCCAACACCACTTTGCGTATTTAGTAGAGCTCCCTTAACAAACAAGTTTATATAGAGAATTTATGTGAAGTAGATCATACCAACTATGAACCTTATTTGAATGCGTATCAGTGTTTTACAATTTTCGAACTAAATCGATTTTCAACAAATTCGACGAGGCTGTGGTGCCTTTAGTACCAAATAACATTGCTGTATACCGCATGATATGACTTCGTCAAGAATTATATAAAACTAGTAAAAAAAACAGTAAGTTCTGCCGGGCCGAACTTTGATTACCCTCCACCATTTGAGACAAGTTTTACAATAAGCCATTACAATATTCAAATACGAAACTTAAAAAAATCCTGTGAATAATGTAGATAAAACCATCAAAATACTGAATATAGGGAGGTGCCGTTATATCGGGGCTATACGAAGACCCGCACCTGCATAAACAATTTTCTGTCACAGGCTGTAGTACTTATTAGGAACTTAAAATACGAATTTTCAAACAAATGCGGTAAATATTGTACCTAAAATCGTCAAAATACCGAATCTAAGGAGACACTGATGTATGGGGCCTATAGAAAGATCTGGACCTGCAAAGACATTTCTCTCCCAGGAGGTAAAGTGCTTAGAAATAACTTTTCAGATAATTCCATTGAAGAATGTGGCTAAAACCATGAAAATACCGAATATCGGGTGGTACCGTTATATGGGGGCTATACAATATCGAGGACCTATATAGACAATTCTCGTACAGGGGTAAAGTGCTCAGAAGGAACTCCTTGTGCGGATTCTCAAACAATTCCATTGAAAAATTTGGCTAAAATAATCAAATTACCTAACATCGGGAGGTATCTTTATATGGGGGATATACGATATCGTGCATCTATATAGACAATTATCTTCCAGTGGGTAAAGTACTCAGATGGGAATCCTTTTGTGGATTTTCTGAGAATTCCGTAAAAAATCATTCATCAAAATACCGAATATCGTGGACTTATACAGACAATACTCTTCGAGAGGGTAAAGTACTCAGATTGAACTCCTTGCGTGGATCTTCAAACAATTATCTTAAAAAATGTGGCTAAAATCGTCAAAATACCGAATATCATTTTGACTCTAGCTTGACAGGGACAGGGCTCTTCGTCGTCTTAGGATTCTACGCTGATCAATAATATATATACTTTGTTATGTCTAAAATTATTGTTTCGATGAGTTACAAGCGGAATGACGAATTTGTATATACCCTCCATACTATTTATGGTGGAGGGTATGTAAATATTTGTTGTACAACCGTACAATCGGATAAAGATGTATATCGAAGGTACATAAAAATCGGAACCGATCTCGATAAAAATTTGGTATAGGTATTTTCGAGCTGTTTCTGATTTCTGGTATCAAATATTGTTGTGGAGTGCATATTACTCATATGGGAGCTATATCCAAATCTGATCTGATCTCGATAAAGTTTGACAGAGGTATTTCTGGGATGTATCTGATATCTGGTACTTGGGGAGTGCATAATACGCATGTGATTGGCTTAAATAATAAATCTAATGAAACATATATATGGGAGCTATATCTGAAGCGATTTTCGACATATTTGACAAAATGCTCAAAGAATAAAAAAAGGGGATAAATATATTTTATGAATACTGTTCGTTGGAGAACATTTGAAAAAAAAGAACTAACAACTGCATTTATTTCGGTGGGGTGAAACTATTTTCAAATACCTCTTTCCTCTCTTTTACAGTTTGATTGATGAAGAGCAAGCCTACAATGGCGATGATTCTGATGAATTCAATTGGACGCGCTACTATGAACTTGAGGATATTTACAAATTTCTCGATAAAATTCTTGCCAAATATCTAACTGTTACGGAACCATTCACAATTGCCCAGTCCTATGAAGGACGTCCTGTGAGGGGTATTAAAATTTCCTACAAAACGGGAAATCCTGGAATCTACATTGAATCAAATATTCATGCACGTGAATGGATTACATCGGCTACGGCTACTTGGTTTATCAATGAACTTCTTACCTCATCGGATCCCGACATACGCAACTTGGCGGAAAATTATGATTGGTATATTGTACCGGTGTTGAATGTTGATGGATTTGTGTATACCCACAATAAGGTTTGATATATATTTGGAAATTTTTTAATGGTCCAAATGTTAAGTGCTTCAAATTTAGGATCGTTTGTGGCGTAAAACACGTCAACCCGTTGCACATTCACCCTGTATTGGCACCGATGGTAATCGCAATTTCGACTCGTATTGGATGGTCAACGGTGCCTCATCGGATCCATGTGCAAATGACTATGCCGGACCGGCTCCTAATTCTGAACCAGAAATTAAAGGAGAATCGGAATTTTTACGCTCAAATAAAGACAAATTCAATGTGCTTTTGGCATTCCACAGCTATTCACAGATGTTGTTGTCTCCATATGGCCATACAGAGGAAGTTCCACCAAACAACGATGACCTCTTGAAGGTGGCTGATGCCTATGCCCAGGCTGTGGGCAAGCTGTCGTATGGAAGTGAATACACCTATGGTACTTCGGCCGGTGCAATGTGTAAGTAGAAAACATTAAGGTGTTTGTATGTTACAATATTTCGGTGTCATTGTTTGGGGGTAGGGAAATGTCAACTATGGGTAAAGGTGTCTTAAAAATACTTTTAGAAGGATACATGACATGGGCTATATGTGAAATCCGGTTTGGAAGGTGGGCTTCTTCCGTTACGACATGTAGATACTTAATTATATAGTGCAATCATTTAAAATTTTTCTGGGATATTCCAAATTTGGTTAAAAATTGAAACTTTTTAAGGCAGATGATAAATACTCTCTGACACTTCAAAATATCGGCTTGAATCTATGGAAAAAATTTTGAAAACAATTCAAATTGACCGATTCAAAGAAAGTTTCTACGATACGAAACGCAATTTCAACAAGTTAAGAAGTATTCGTCAGTTTTACCAACAGATGTATATCCGCAGCTTTTGCTTTTACGGGAGAGGAAGCAGAAAGAGTGGATATGACATATAAGAAATTTCATTGGATCTAAGGTTGATAGAAATATTCCATCTTCACTCAGGACCGTGTTTTAAAAGAAAAAGTAGATCTTGTGTTCACAAAAATATTGAGATGCGTGTAACTTGAAGACAATCCGATACTTATTTCACATTTTACAAAAATCACGATTATTCAAAAAAAAAAAAAAAAAAAATTACCCTTTGTGAGGGAGGTACCAGAAGGAGTGGTTCTACATATTCCATCTTCACATTAGATTTTATTTTAGTAGAAATATTGGGATGTGTGAAAAAAGGGACGGGTCGATAAATATCATCAAGTTTTTTGAGTTTCGTGATTATTCCAAATTTTGACCTTTGTGGGGGAGGTACAAGAAGGAGTGGACCAATATATGTCATCTTCGCACCAAATTTTGTGTTAATAGAAATATTGGGATGTTCGAAATGCGAAGACAATCGGGTTCTCGTTTCACAACTGACATAGCACTTATGCAAATATTGGGAATTGCGAAGATACACAAAATTCGATGAGCCTTTGTTGTACTATGAGGTAAATTATTGTCTATGAAGATGTTGCCCCTTTGGAAGGAGTGGACCGATATTACCCATCTCCGAACTCGATCTAATTTTGATAATAATATTACGATTTACCAAGTATGGACCAAATCGTATTATCGTGCGTAGATCCACTCCAAATGTCGTGAAAGGATTTGAACCAAAGAGACCTAGGGGTCTAAAACCGTTATTTCGATGAGACACGTTTTGGCCGTATCAAACGATATACAGGGCAAAATAAAAAACTGCAACAAAGTCAAACGCCTTATTTTTTAACTTTTATTGAATGAAAGCAAAAAATGTCGGAAATAGCATCAAATTTTAGAATAAGTTTAGATTTGTTCGAATTGGTCACTTTTGGCACGAATTATGGCCTTCAAACGGCCAATGAAACCGTCACACGCTGCCCGAATGTTGCTCTGCGGTAGTTTGCCCCATTCCCGGCGAAGCGCTTGCTTGAGGTGATCGACACTTTGGTATTTTTTATTGCCAACCTTGCTTTCCAAAATACTCCAGACATAATAGATCAACGGATTGGTATCCGGAGATTTTGGTGGCCATTGTGCGCTGGAAATGAAGCTAGGAACCCCATTTTGTGATCATTCTTAGGTGGGGCGTGCTGAGAGCAATTGTGCTGAGTCCTGTTGGCATGCCCAAGGTCTGCGGTCAAAATGTTTGTGTGCCCAAGGCTTTAATACACCCTCCAGAATATTTTCGCGATAATATTCGACATTTATTCTGATGCCACGGTCGATTAATACGAGCGTAGAGCGGCTATCGGCTGTTATGGCGGCCCAAACCATCACCATGGCCGGCGCTTGAGTTCTGGTGGCCAACCGAAGGTGGACATTTTCAGCTGACCTCTTTGGCAAGTAAACAAGATCAATTTGTTTGATTACAAACTACTGGACAACGAATGTTTTCTCATCGGAGAAAACCAAATTCGCCAGTTCACCACTTTCGACCAGGCGAAGCAACTCTAGCTCTTTTGATTCTCTTTTCTTTCTTTTGCCGTGTAAGTTCTTGCACTTTTTGGAATTTCAATGGCTTTACCCCGAGCTCATTTTTCAATATTTGCCAAATGGAATATTGCGATATGTTCAGCCACTGCGACGCGGGATTCGATCAAGTCGCTTCTTTACCTTTTTGAACCATTTCTGCTGATGTTGCTTTTTTCATCCGTCCACTTCCTTGACGTCGGGCTACGCTACCAGTGTCACGGAAACGAGCGATGGTACGGGACACAGAAGATTTATTCACATTTAAATGCTGGATTGCTCTAACGATAGCCACCTGTGGTTTTCCAGCCACATATAAAGAAATCAAACTATCACGCTTGAATTCCATCACAAATAACTTTTTTTTCTGGAAAATGTCAAAACTAATAAAGATAGGCTATATAGGTCCACGATATACATACGTATCTTGATAATTTTCGATTTCTTTATAATTTTAGCCACATTTTCTAATATATTTGTCTAAAAACCAACCCAAGGAGTTTTTTCTTCTGAGTACTTTACTCTCTGAAAGTGAATTGTTTATTTAGATCCATGATATCGTATAGCCCCCATACAACGGTACAGCCCGATATTCCATATTTTTATACCCTAGACCACAAGGTGGTCAGGGTATTATGTCTTTGTGCATTTGTTTGTAACAGGCAAAAGGAAACGAGATAGACCCATAGTTCCTTTTGATGATCTGCATAGAATCACATTCTGAGTCGATTTATGCATGCCCGTCCGTCTGTCCATGTACTTTTGTAAACAAAGTACAGGTCGCATTTATTTCGATCCACATGAAATTTTGCACAAGTAAATTGACCAAAAGACGAACCCTATTGAAATTGGAGATAATCGGTCAAAATTTAGAAATAGCTCCCATATTAATCTACGTCCGATTTGCATTTAATTGTGCACCAAATGTGCACATACAACCAGATTAGGCCTGAAAATAAGTATGCCAAATTTTATCGAAATCGGTTCAGATATAGCTATAGCTCCCATATATACACTTCATCCGATTTGTTACCCACAGCTGTAATATGCACTCCGTAACGACGATTTTCAAGGACATATATCAAATGCAGCTCAGAAATATCTTTGCCAAATTTTATCGAAATCGGTTCCGATTTGGATATAGCTCCCATATATATCTTTATCCGATTTCAAGTTAAATATGCACCAAATGGGTAATATAGGTCCGAATTTAAAAGATACAAATGTTTCGGCATTTGAACTTTAAATTATAATCATAGCGTGTATGAACTTTTGTTATGCGGTGCTCTATTAAATTAGCAAAGTGGTGTAGGGTATCATAAAGTCGGCCCCGACCGACTTTAAGAGTTTCTTTACTGTTTTGTTTTTGTTTTTAGCCATATTTTTCAATGAAATTTTCTGAAAATACACACAAGGAGTTGCTTAAGAGCACTTAACCCCATGGAAGAGAATTGTTTATACAGGTTCACGATATCGTATAGCCCCCGATATTCTGTAATTTGAGGATTGTACCCAAAATTTTAAATGAGATTGTTTGAAAATCCACAAAAGTATTTCCTTTTGAGTATTTCGCACCCTGGAAGATTATTGTATTTATTGGTCCATGATATCGTATATCCCCAATATAACGGTACCCCCTATATTCGGTATTTTGATGATTTTAGCTAAAAATCCATATTAGAAGTTCTTTCCAAGCTCTTTACTCCCTAGAAGAGGAATGTCTATATATTTTAATATAATTTTTGGCGAATGTTATTTTTTTGAAAATTTCCAGATCCGTTCCAAATGGTGGAGGGTATTCAAATTTCGGAACGGCCAAAATTACCGCTTTTTAAATTGTTACTTGTTTAAGTTTAGATCATACTTTTCTATTACATGGAAAAACCATTAGCAAAAAAAAGTAGCAAGAGAAATATTCCAATTGGCATAAACTCACATGAGGTGCCGTTTTAACCATAAAATGTTTTTTCCTTGCCTAGTAGCTTTAGACTTTTGAATATTCTGGATTCTATAGAAGTGTTTGATATCAAATAATTTTGTAGAATATTTTGACTTGCTACGCTCCTTCTTAATGAGAGTTTTCAAACATTTTGTTAAGTATTGCCAGACACGCATCTTTGCTGACTCGCTTGAGGTATTAAATAATTGTCGTATTCTTATCAGTGATATTGGCGAAATTAAATATTTCAAGAAATCTTAATCCCAAAAATTCTAGAAATTTTGAATAATGGGGAACTTGACCCTTCTATTTATTTTACTTTGCCAAGTATCTTCTCCTTTTATCCCTGCTTTCCTAATCTACGGGATTTTTATTTACAATAGTTAATAAAAATTTAATTTTGTTGCACCGAGTAACCAAAATAGCTATAACCCCAAATTAAACCTAATGAAATCTTAAATTCCAATTCCAAAATTTTATATTTAACTGCAGTTTTATATGCGTCATAAATCAAAAACCATTAACTCTTTATATGTATGTGTATGGGTTTGTACGTATTTTTTGCAGATTATGCCCCTGGAGCAACCATCGATTTCGCCTACAATGAAGCTGATATTAAGATAACCTATACAATTGAAATGCGTGATACAGGACGTCATGGTTTTGTTTTGCCACCCACACATATCCTGCCAAATTGCAAGGAAACAATGGCCGGTATTATGGCCCTGATCAAAGAAGCCCAAAATTTGGGTTATATAACACCAAAATATTAGTAATCACATTTTGTTATTGTTTTTTTTTTTAATTGATTAATAAAGAACTAAAAAAACAAACAAGATTATACATATAGATTTATTTACAAATTGGCTATCTCTAACTAGCAAAGTAATCGGTGGTTTTATGACCGCAAAGATTAGATGAAAGATTTCATGTTATCGATAACATTTTTAAAGTATAAATTGTTTGGTCTTAGCCAGTGAATATTTAGTCATTTCTCGGCAATTATGGCTAAATTGAGTTTAATTTTTGTACTGGCCACTTTGGTTGTGGTAATTTCGGGCGCTTCGCTAAAGACAAATTTGTCCGGAAAAGTTCGTTATGACAATTACAAAGTTTACAAGTTGAGCATTGATAATAAAACTCAATTGGCGGTCATTGAGCTGATTCAGGATCTACGTGAAAAGGTACAATCGATGGCAATATATCATTGGGAGAAGGTGGAATTTTGAACGTTTTCTTTGCTTGTGTCCACTTTGCAGTACATCATCTGGAAGGAGTACGATGAGGCCACCAAAGAAATCCATATTATGGTAAATCCCGAAGAAATCACCAACTTTTCAGGCATTTTGAAGGTCTATGGTTTCAAAACGGAATTGCTAGTAGAAAATGTGCAAGAGTAAGTATGGAAGGGGAAGGCGAAGTGATTTCTTGTTGTGATTTTTTGATAGGAAATTTTGATATTGGATTTTTGAATATTTAGAAAAAACATAATATGGTGGAGAAAATTTAATGAAATTATGAAAGTAGAGTAAGTGAAAGTAACTTAAATAGAAAGGGGCAAGTTCCCCCTAATCCAATTTTTTGCAAATATTCTTTAGAATCCGTGGATTTTAATTACATAGTGTAGTACCTACCTAGGAGCCAGAATCTCCTATGGGGTTTGACCTACAAACTAGTATTATCAAGTCCATTTGGAATTTTCTACAAACCAGACTGGCTATTAGACAGTGAAATTATAAGAAAATTTACAACGAATTGGGAAAAAGTGCTAAATTTATATTTTCGAAAATATAAGATGTTTTTTATATGGACCAAAGTTTATCATATTTTTGTATGGGATATGTTAAGTGTACAAATGTCTTTTGTTCGGAGTCTCAAAATGAATTTTGACTTTCCACAAAAAAATTAATTTATAGTGCGATTTTGACATAGAGTGGAAACGTGCAAAATTAACTACAAAATTAATTTTCAATTTGAATATTTAAAATTCGAATGTAATTTTCATAAAATCTATTCAACCTAGATATATGGTTTATTCATTTATAGTAAAATATTGTGTAGAATATTTTTTTTTTGATACTTTGCCCTAGAACGAAATTTTATGTGAATTTTATGCATCAATTCAAAAAAACACCCAGAAAAAATTTACACTAAAAATTAGAAAATATTTTAATTATTTCTTTTTGGCAAATTTGGAAAAAATATGAAAGGTGAAA
The DNA here is from genome assembly GCF_030504385.1 of Musca domestica. Taxonomy (NCBI): domain Eukaryota; kingdom Metazoa; phylum Arthropoda; class Insecta; order Diptera; family Muscidae; genus Musca; species Musca domestica. The sequence goes on from NW_026712218.1 coordinate 1,217,669, forward strand.
ATGGTTTTTTTTTTTTTCTTAAGTGACTTATAGTGAATTATAATGAAAAAGATTGTTGCCTCTGACGGCATTTATCTAAAATTATGTTTTGTAGGAGTATTTTGCGGCTTTAACATTGAAATGTGTTTTTAATATCTACGAATTCCTGGGATTGAGGTACGGTTTAGGGGACCTACCGTAGAATTTTATGAAAAACAATAAAGCAAAGGCTAAAGTCGAGCGGGACATGTGATTTCGCTTTTGAAATTATGTCACGGAGCACTGCCCAGATATTACCCTTAGCATTTTGACCTGGGACATTTGCCCAATATTTACGCACTTCGTCGTGCTATTAGTTGTTGCGGTCCATTTTACAGCTAAATATAATCCAATGGTCATCCAAAATGATAGAATTCTTCCCTGCCCTTAACTCTCTTCTCAGGCGTGTTGATTGGCTTCAATTGCGTGATCAGGATATTTTTTCTGTTTTTGTTCATTTGAACCCCTAAATATTTCATCATCTCCAAAAGCAAGAGGGCCCTCTGCATCTCCAAATTTAGATTCATATATATGATTTGCTTTTCTACGATATTTGGCTATATTCGTCAACGAAATCAGCATAAACAAGTAAAAAAGTTGTAAGTTCGGCCGGGCCGAACATTGAATACCTTTCCCATTTGGAACGAATTTGGTAATTCTCAAAAACAATAAAATCCGTTAAAGTCTTAGAAATACCGAATGTAGCCGTTACATTAGGGTCAATACGACGACATGGACCTGCATAGGTAATTTTTTCATACGCCATTACAATATTCAAATGCGAAACTTAGAAAAAAATCGGTGAATAATGTAGCTACAGTCATCAAAATGCCGAATATCGGGAAGTACCGTTATATGGGGGCTATACGAAGGCGTGGACCTGCACAGACAATTTTCGATCTTCAAATACCTAATTTGAAACGATTCCGGTGAAAACATTTCGCTAAAATCATCAAAATACCGAATATTGGGAGGTACCGTTATATGGGGGCTATATGAAGACGTGGACCTACATGACCCATTTACGAACTTAACCTGCCTACTGGAAAAATAAACATGTGTGCAAAATATTAGCTTTATATCTCAATACGTTCGAAAGATAGCGTGATTACAACAGACAGACAGACAGACCCACAGACAGACAGACGGACGTGGCTAAATCGTCTTAGAATTTTACGCTGATCAAGTATATATTCTTGTTTGGTCTGACATGAGTATTTCGAGGAGTTACAAGCGGAATGACAAAATTAATATACCCTCCATAGTATGGTGGAGGGTATAAAAGTATTTCGGATATCATCTGTAAGTAATGTTGGTACTTTTTCACACAAAGTAGTGGTCCATTCTAGCCGCTGTCATTAACTGTAACTTCGTACGAGATTTCGTGTCCTTTTGTTTGGTCCATTTTAACCCCTAAATATATTGCGGACATATACAATAATAATAAATATATACGGACACAATAGACCTAGCCCTTCTGAGCCTAAGCCTAACCTTGTTCGTGACGATCGGACTATAATTGCAATTTGTATATAATATCCCCAACCTATGTTGTAAGGTGAAAAAATATTACAAATATTCACTTAAGTATTAGAAGTCAAATTAAAAAAATCGCATGCAATAAAAAATATGAAAAAAATGTCACAAAATACTAAAACAATCTGTGTTAACATCATTATTGGCATCTTTTTTAGATTTTATTCTTTTTTGCCAAGAGGGCATTCTGAATTGACAAAATTTGTCGAAATCAGTCCAGCCATTCTTGAGATATAAGCATTCTAGCTAACATCACCTTCCTTTGTATATATTTCGCTATATATATCCGATATATTTACTATCTGCATCTACGTAACGGCCAGAATTGACCTGTTCGTCTATTTGTGATTTTGCCGGGATTAAAAATATTCGAGATTTAATAGAAAATTTAACTTTTGTTTAAAACAAATGTTATGGTGGACCATCAAAATTGGAAGGCTTCTGTTCAGCCCTAAGCTCTAGCCCCATGCTAACTTCCGCGTCGATTGGTCTATAATTGCGTCCAGTAGTAACTGCAAAATCAGGAAATTTTTCAGTTTTTGATCCATCTCCAAAAGCAATAGGGTTATATTCTGGCTCTAGCCCCACCTCCATTCTAAATTTCGTGAAGATCGGGCCATAATTGCGACCTGTAGAGTGATTACAAATTAACATGGACAGACGGACAAACGGACGGACGGACATACATAGCTAGATCGACTCAGCTCGGCGAGATAGTAAGATCCATTTATACTTTAATATGTAGGAAACCAATATTTCGAGGGGTTACATAATTTTTGGCCCAATCAAACTTAGCCCCAACACATAGTGTTGTAGGGTATATTGATATTATAGTCTATTTTAGTGTGCCATGATCCCGTTTAAAGGTATTTTTACATCATATTCTGAAAAATGGGCCAAATAGATCCCTTTTGTATGTAACTTGGGGGTTAATTATTTTTTATTATTATTTTTTAGCTACCGCTAGATCATCAATCGGCTTTTTTAAATTAGACCACTTAATGTGAATTAAAACAAAAAGTACTGTACAAGGACCAATAATTAGTTTTTTCTTTATTTATTTCCATTAACATCTAATGGTAGTTGTTTTTTGGAATGCGTTTTCTAGTTCCAATGGCCATATGAATGTGGGTTTCTTAAGAAGGCTTTTTTATACGCCTAAACGGTGTAAAGAGTAGTTTTAATGGATTATCAAATCAATAAACATGAGACTCTTGAGATTTTGAAGGCGGATTTGTTGAGAATAGGTTTTCAAACGAAAATTGGTGTTCCCAAAACTCTAACATAGAAAAGAAAATAAAATTTTGTTTTAGCCTCAACGTTTGAATGCCTTGAAATTTAGCTCTCCGAACTACCATAGACTAAAATAGTCAAAAAAGTTTTTTTTTTTTCAGATTTTCGATTTTATATACAACATTTGTAAGGAACTGACAAAATGAAGCTAAAAGCATCAATATACCGAATAAAGGGAGGGGCCTCTTTGAAGATGTGTATTTTCTATGATAGGAAGTGGTAGCCACTGCGAACTCCAAATTCTAAATTTGAAATGGTTAAATCAAAATACCTAAATTCTGATGGTTCAATTGTATGTAGACAATACCAAAACTTGGACCTATATGAACAGTTCTCAAGGATGATTCCTACACAAACTGCCAACGTACAGCAAATTTGGGTTAAAATTGTCACTGAAAAAACAAAAGGCTTTAAATCTGTTTGTATAGTTATATGAATGCTATACAAAAACGGCCCATTTCAAATACCCAAAAATAGACCTAAGTAAAAATATATCAACCAACCTAATTTCATTCGGAAGCTAGAGAAAATTCCTGAACTTACGAACTTCCATAAATCGACATAGAATTTTATGTTAATCAAGAATATTGCAATTTTATGGGGTCCAAAATGTGTAAAAGGTGTTAAATACAAAATGATAATCTAATATACCCTCCATTCTATATTGGAGGTTATAAAATGTCATATATTTGACATTTATAATTTTAAGGCATATAACCTCTCTTTGACAACACATTACAAAAATGTTTGCAAATATACCATTATCGAATGCACTTAACAAGCTGGTTGAAAAATTCCGCAAATTCCTCGGTCTGTTTCTATTTCAAAATAGCAAAATATCTGTAGATTGAAAATTATATTGCCTTAATTGCATGCCCTAAAAACACATTTCACAAACAATTATTTCCCATCATAAATCAAATCGTTTCTTATCGCCGAACTATGAACAACGATAACAATTTTAAAGTGAGCCACTACTTTGCCATAATTAATGGCTATTGATTTGTTTAATCTCCAATTAATAGTGGCTATTTTTAATTTCCCCTCATATAAATATTTATTTCATTTTAGATTAATCGACGAAGAGGAGCGGGCAGCCCAGCTATCACCCGATAACGGAGAATTCTCTTGGACTCGTTATTATGAATTGGAAGATATTGAAAAGTGGTTAGATGGCGTTTTTGCAAAATATCCATCGGTCACGGAAGCCTTCGAAATCGGTAAATCGTACGAAGGTCGTACCATTCGTGGCATTAAAATCTCATATAAGAGTGGCAATCCTGGCATTTTCATTGAATCGAATATTCATGCCCGTGAATGGATTACATCGGCCACCGCTACATGGTTCATTGATCAGCTGTTGTCCTCCTCGGATCCTGAAGTTAGGAACTTGGCTGAAAACTATGATTGGTACATAATTCCGGTGTTCAATGTTGATGGTTTTGAATATTCGCATAAAAAGGTAAGAGGGTAATAGTGTACTGTGATGTTATAAGTGTACCGAAAGTATTAAAAGGTACCGAAAAGTTGAAACCATTGGATTGGTCAAACGGATAGAGTTAGATTCCTGAATTTTGGAGTGAGGGTCGCTGATGGGGTTTAGGACAGATTCTCAAAAGGATTTTGTACGTTATGTGTGCTAAAAGTACTAAAAATCACTAAATTTGGTAACATTTGGTTTTATGTGAACAGATAGAGGTAAAATTGGCATTTGATATATGAATTATATTATCGAAGCGGAATTGGTATAAGGAGGTGATTTTAAAAATGTAAGAATTGTACTAAATTGTACTAAATTTGGTTCATTTAATTTGGCCGAACGGATGGACTTGGAACTTTGAAATATTGATATTGGGGTCACTGTTAGAGTGTAGGGTTGAGATTTGAAGGAGTGCTTGGTATAAAAATTAGTACATGAGAAATGGACTTGTTGTGAAGTGGGGTTGGCATATGGGATGGATTTTGAAAAACGTACTAAACCGTACTAAAATATATTAAATTTGGTACTTACGGAAAGGGCAGAGATTGAAATCTGTGTAGGTTGGACGAACCAAAGGTTTTGTGGAAATTCGAACAATGAGTGTACCAAAAAGTGCAAAATGTATTAAAATGGGTGGCATTTGAAATTATGTGAATGAATAGAGGTAAAATCGTAAACTTCACTATGAGAATCAACCAATGCAGGGTGATGGTTTTGGAAATACTAAGCTGTACTAAATTTGATAAAATTTGGTTTTGGGTAAAGGTGAACTGTTGAAATGTAGAGGTCTCTCTGGAAATGGGTATAGGTGTACGAAAAGTACTAAATGTAGCATATAGTGTAGGAATAGAACTTGTATTAGGATAACTATAACGTATACGGATAGTACTAAATAGTACTAAATTTGATAATGCAGGGTGAGATAAAAAACTGCAACAAAGCCAAACGCCATAATTTTAATTTTTTTTTTTAAATTTTATTGAATAAAAGCAAAAAATGTCGGAGATAGCATCAAATTTTAGAATATGTTTAGATTTGTTCGAATTGGTCACCTTTGGCACGAATTATGGCCTTCAAACGGCCAATGAAACCGTCATACGATGCCTGAATGTTGCTCTGCGGTATTTTGGCCCATTCCCGGCGAAGCGCTTGCTTGGGGTGATCGACACTTTCGTATTTTTAGTTCCAACCGACCTTTCCAAAATACTCCAGACACAATAGTCCAACGGATTGGTATCCGGTGATTTTGATGCCCATTGTGCTCTGGAAATGAAGCGAGGAACCTCATTTTGTAACCATTCTTGGGTGGTGCGTTAATACACCCTCCAGAATATTTTCAAATATTAATACGAGCGGAGAGCGAACATCGGCTGTTATGGCGGCCCACACTATCACCAAGGCCGGCGCTTGAGTTCTGGTGGCCAACCGAAGGTGTACATTTTCAGCTGACCTCTTTGGCAAGTAAACACGATCGTTTAGTTTGTTTACAATCTGATGGACAACGAATGTTTTCTCATCGGAGAAAACCAAATTCGGCAGTTCACCACTTTCGGCCAAGCGAAGCAACTCTTTAGCTCTTTTGAGTCTTTTTTCTTTCTGTTGCGGTGTTAGTTCTTGCACTTTTTCAATGGCTTTATCCCGAGCTCATTTTTCAATTTTTGCCGAATGGAATATTGCGATATATTCAGCTCACGAGCCATTTTAAGGCCACTGCGACGCGGGTTTCGATCAAGTCGCTTCTTAACTTTTCGCCCACTACCTTGACGTCGGACTACGCTACCAGTATCACGGTAATGAGCGATGGTACGAGACACAAAAGATTTATTCACATTTAAATGCTGGAATGCTCGAACGATAGCCACTTGTGGTTTTCCAGCCAAATATAAAGAAATCACACTATCACGCTTGAATTCAATCACGAATATTTTTTTTTCTGGAAAATTCTCACAAAAATGCTTTTGTACGCTTGTAAACAATATATTGGGCTGTCACTGGAATAATTTTAACAGCTGTCGGACGAGTGGCTTAGAAATGATAGCAGTCTTAAGTTGGTTGCAGTTTTTTCAGCTCACTCTGTATATTGTAGGAAAGGAACTGAAATTAGAACTTTTTAGCTTTTGAAGAAGAAGTCGAAAAAGGAGTTTGAAAATTCTTACTATAAAGTGTACGGAAATTGTTAGATGGTACTAAGTTTGATATATATTGAAGGATAGTAGGCAGAATTGTTAATATTGGTATAGGAATAAATGTAACTGCGATGCGTTTAGATAAGGGGTCGATTTTGGAAACCCCTAAAATGCATGAATTTCATGGAACCAAAAATATTAAAAAATGTGGAAAGGGGGAAACTTGCCCCTTCTATTGGGGTCTATTTGCGATCTAAACTTTCAAAACGCCGCTCTACTTTCATAACCAACCGAGTTTTGTTATGTTGCAAAGGCTCATTAATTTCTTTCCTACAACTTCCGTTCCTAGGACCGTATGTGGCGCAAGACCCGCCAACCGGTTTCAACTTCCGATTGTATTGGTACCGATGCCAATCGTAATTTCGACTCACATTGGATGGAAAACGGTGGTGCCTCCAATAATCCCTGTTCGGAAACGTTTGCCGGTCCCACACCATTCTCCGAACCCGAAGCCAAGGCATTGGCCGATTTCGTTACCTCAATTAAGGATAAAATCAACATTTATTTGTCCTTCCATTCCTATGGACAATGGTTGTTGTCTCCATATGGACACACCAAGGATGAATTCCCCGAAAACTATGATGACCTATTGACCATAGGTAAATCCTTTAAGACAGCCATCAAGAGCTTGCCCTATGAAACGGATTATGTACATGGTTCCACAGCTAGCGTCTTGTGTAAGTAACAATGGCGAATTCGCTCTTTATCGATTTTAATGCAAAACTTATTTACAGATGTTGCCTCCGGTTCCACTGTCGACTGGGTATTCAATGAATTGGACGTTAAGGTTGGCTATACCATTGAATTCCGCGATAAGGGCCGCTACGGCTTTGTCTTACCTCCCGTGCAAATTTTGCCCAACTGCCAAGAACTGATGACCGGCATGAAGGCCTTGGTTTCGAAATCAAAAGAATTAGGCTATTTGTAAATGTGTATGTGTGTATAAAATACGATTGTTTTATTTGTCAGAGCCGTTAGCGGCTCTCATTAAAATATTTGATATATGAGGAGAGTAAATCATCAATTTTGTAACCTAAATTAGTTGAACATAGCAGTTTGGAAGCACCAATCATATTGCCAAATCGTATGTGGAAGTAAGTATTGCCGGAACTCCAGAAACTCAAGTCGCCATAACCATAAGAGAGTAAAATGTCCTGGAAAGAGAGGAAGATTGATTTAAATAATCCACAGGTCTAAGGTAGTAAAAAAATCTCGTATAGAAAAAAATTTCCCGGTACTGAGCGCCAGTACCCCACGGGAACTGATGTTTTTTTTTCGCCCAGAAAAAAATCAGTACCCCCGCTGTACTGAGGTTTTTCCTAGTCTAGAAAATATTTTAGTACTCCCGCGGTAATGCGGTTTTTTCTAGTCTAGAAAAAATTCAGTGCCACCACGGGTACTGAGGTTTTTCGTCTAGAAAAAAATTCAGTACCCCCACGGGTTTTTTCGTCAAGAAAAAAATTCAGCACCCTCAAGGGTACTGAAGTTTTTCCGTCTAGAAAAAAAAGCAGTACCCCCAAGGATACTGAGGTTTTCCGTCTAGAAAAAAATTCACTACCCCCACGGGTACTGAGGTTTTTTCGTCCCCCACGAAAAAATAACCTACCTTTGTTATGGGATCAATGACATGAAATCCTTTACGATTTATGGCCAACAATATGGTCGGAGGCAAACTGTCATCGTTCGATTGTTGGACAACAAAAAACGTAGAACCAAACATTTGTTGTTCACTTAAAATAGCCAGAAACTTTTGCGCTGCAGAAGTTTCATTCGCACCATCTTGCAGCAGTAAATCTTTTATTTCAGCTGCTATTTGAGTTTTCCAATCTTGAGATTTTCTTTGTTTAATATATTCTTCGGGTAATAGGAATGGTAAAATTTCATTTGGTCTCTGTAGGGCTAAAAGATTTTCACCATGCTCAGCAATGTATATCAATGACGCCAGCGTCACTGCCTGTTCCTTGGAGATTTTGTAATAGCCTGCCAAATATTTTGGCACTTCTTGGGGGAAATGGAAAATAACATCAGCATTTGCATCCTTGCCCGTCGCAGTGCTAAGCCAAAGCTTCTTCATAAAGTACAGCAAATAAGGTGTGGATTTTTGGACATCCACTGAACGTGAGGGTATGTTCTGGACTATCCACTGCATTAGTTCGGTGACAAAATCGAAAATTAATTCATTTTCGGGTAGTGAGAAAACCCGATCACCTACTTTGACAAACAGACTGAAACCATCCAGGTTTTTAAGTTGCAAGCGTTTGCCAATGGCTTGGATTAGATCCCGACCTCGTGTAAAAGATTCAATTTCAAAGGCCTCGACAGTGTTGTCGGGGAAATAAATCTAAAATTGGAATAAAAAATTATATTATATTTCCAGTTTTATCTCCACCTCCTTACCTTGTGATAAATGTGCATAAAACGATTTTGTATACCCTCCACCTCAATAATATAGGGTGGATGTTTGCGCAACCCGTTACTAAGTGTACGCTTTACACGCTTAAAAGATTCTGTTGCCAGAACATGTGTTCGAGTTTTCAAGAACTCCGCCAATTCCTTCATAACCATGGCCGAGGGATAAGTGACGCCGGTGGCCAAATACATTAAATCCCAACCACGTTCCTCGCTGTAGTTACCGGGATTGTCGGTCAACTGTTTCATAATTTGACAATACAGCTCATCACGCAACGGGGCATGTTGTACTGCGGGTTGAAAAATCAAGTCGGTGTTGATTTGTTGTTTTCCACTCGGCACATCTCCCATATACTGGAAAAAAATAATGAAAAGGACTTTAATAAAAATAATAATGGGTTATTATACCCTACAACACTATGTGTTGGGGGTATTATAAGTTTGATTTGGGCCAAAAATTATGAAACACCTCGAAATGTTGGTCTCCCACATAGGAAAGTATATATGGATCTTCCTCTCTCGCCGAGCTGAGTTGATAGCTATGTATGCTATGTATGTCCGTCTGTCCATGTTAACTTATAATCACTCTACAGGTCTCAATTATTGTCCGACCCTCACGAAATTTTGCATGGAGGTGAGGTTATGGTCAGAATAGAAGCTTATGATGATCGCATAACATTTAGGGGTTAAAATGGGCCAACAACTGTTTGCAGTTGCTCTACAGTCACAATTATAGACCAATTGAAGCGGAAGTTAGCATGGGGCTAGAGCTTTAGGCTGGGCAGAAACCTTCCAATTTTTAATCCCGGCGAAATCACAAAAAGACGAATAGATCAATTCTGACCGTTAAGTAGATGCCGTAGATGTATGTACATTGTATATATAAAGCGAAATATATACAATGTACATACACAAAGGAAGGGGATCCTAGAATGCTTATATCTCAAGAATGGCTGGACTGATTTTGACAAATTGTGTCAATTCAGAATGCCCTCCTGGCATAAAAGTATAAAATCTTAAAAAATGCGATAAAAATAATGATGTTAATATAGGTTTTGTAGATTTTTTTTAAATATTGTCGAGCAACTGCAAAACCAGGAAATTTTTCAGTTTTTGGTCCATTTCAACCCCTAAATATTTTGCGATCATCTCCAAAGACAATAGACTTCTATTCTAAAGCCCAAACCCCACCTCCATTTTCAATTTGGTAAGGATCGGGCCACAATTTCAAGCCCGGGCCTAAGACCGTCTTCTTACAAAATGAATGAAATTTAGAAAACTTTTGTTTGCGTTAGCCGGTGCCGGACATACCCAGAGTAGAAAGTCTCAAGCCCCGGCCGAAGGCCCGCTACTTACAAAAAGTTAAAAATTTACAAAATTTTGGTTCGCGTTAACCGATCACACCCAGAGGAGAAAAAAGTTTAAAATTAGAAAACTTAGGTTCGCCTTAGCCGGTGTTGGACATACCCAGAAGATAAACTCTCAATGCAATTGAAAAAAAAAAATGGTTCGCGATAGCCGTTGCCGGACATACCCACAGGAAATCTCCATTTTTTCGCACAGCCGTTTATGTCCGCATTCGTTTTGGACATACCTATTATTATGGGTATTATATCCGCTACTTTCTGGGAATTATGACCGATATTTTCCTGGACATAATCCCATTTAATTATGGGGGTTATGACCGAAAAACGATCTTCACGAGCTATTGTTCCTAAAATCATCAAAATATGGAATATCAGGAGGTTTCGTTTTATTGGGGCTATACGAAGACGAGAACTTTATGAACTTCAAATACGAAATTTAAAACTATTCTAGTAAAAAATGTCGCTAAAATCAAAATAGCGAATATAGGGGGTATCATTGTATGGGGACTATTCGATATTGTGGACCTATATATCCAATTCTCTTCCAGGGGGTAAAGTACTTAGAAGGAACTCCTTGTGTAGAATTTCAGACAATTCCATTAAAAAATTTTGCCAAATACAAGAAAATGCCGAATATCGGGAGATATCGTTATATGGGGGCTATGCGAAGACGTGAACCAATTTTTGTTATTGGCCGTAGTACCCATTACGAACTATAAATACCAAAATTGAAACATCTCCGGTGAATAATGTCCCTAAAATCATGAAAATACCGAATGTCGGGGGGTACCGTTTTATAAGACCTCTTCGATATCGTGAACCTTTATGGACAATTTCCTTTCAGGGAGTAAAGTGCTTAGAAAGAACTTCTTGTGTGGATTTTTAGACAATTCCATAAAAAAATGTAGCTAAACTCATCAAAATACCGAATATAGGGAGGTACCGTTTCATGGGGCCTATACGATATCGTGGACCTATGAATAGACAATTCCCTTTCAGTAGGTAAAGTACTCAGAAGGATCTCCTTGTGTGGATTTTCAGACAATATCATTGAATCATCAAAATACCGAATTTCGGGGGTACCGTTATATGGGGATCTGCCATACAGACAATAGACTGATCTGTGCTAAATTTTAGCTTTGTACCCTTATTAAATTTGACTCTAGCGTGATTACAACAGACGGACGGACGACCAAGTCTATATTGTTAAAAAAAATACGCTGATCAAGAATATATATGCACTTTGTTATGTCTAACATTATTATTTCGATGAGTTACAGACGGAATGACGAACTTCATGTACCCTCCATACTATGTATGGTGGAAGGTAAAAAATCCCAGCTGTGATTGCTCACTTTATCTCATGTATCCGATCAACGCTTGTTTCTAAATAAAAGAAACGCTCATGTTTGATTCAAACTGATTGTTCGATCCAATGCAAAACGGTCTTTTCTTGTAGAACACACCAACCGAGACCGAATGTAATTCAAACTCGTTGCAGCCCTCTGGCACTTATGTTTGTACATTGGTCTGTTCTGTTTGTATGAATGGCAAAAAATGAGATAGGGAAATTCACGCAAAAAGTATTCTCACTCGTACCAGAATTACGACCACGAGATGTTTTGTGAGATACATACATTATGAGAGAACTGAAAACAACTTGAGGCGAGCGTAGTGTTTGTAGATCTGTACATAAATTAATGGATTGCGTATGAGTGAACAAACACAACAACCGAGATTTACTTTCAGTTTTCTGCCAGATTTTAAATCGAAAAGTGCATAAAAATAGCGAAGAATTTCGTTCTCTCTTTGTGTACATATGTATTTGTGATTCCATGCATCAACTCAATTTTTAATGGACCTAAAATAAAATCAAATTTGTGTAATGTCCATGCAGTCTTAAGTTTATGAATCCTACATTCTCAGAGCACCTCAGCTTCTAAAAAATCGCTATGGATATGTCGGAAGTTGAAGAGTTTTTGTTGCAACAAATTAAAGAAGAGATGGTTACGCCAAATATAACAGCAAAATATTTGAAAGAAGAAGAGGAGAAAGAAGCCAACACTTTTAACAACATACAACACGAGTATGAGGACAGAGAAGAAAATGCAGATAATTTCGATAACGACATCCAAGACATGTTGGGATTGCGTCCACATTTGCACATTCTCACCTGTTCGAATCATCAAAGCGAGAGAACAGATATCCAAATGAGAAATTTCCATCTTAAGCTATTACGACAGATGCCGGATGATTTTGACTTCTGCCATGCGGAGACAACTCAGGAGATTTATGCGAAATTGGAAACGAACTCATATCCCAGAAATGCCTGTCTCTTGATAGCGTTGCATGTCGAATGCAACTGTAAATCGTACATATTGCTGCAAGTACTCAAAAGGATTCGAAACAACCCACATTTACGTTACAGAACCAAAATCATTTTGGCTAGCTACGATGTCAATCGAATACTGGGCGACACCAATGAACCATATACGAATTTAATTTTGCAAAATTTTCCCCAATGGGGTAGCTGTAATAGATATTCATATTATTATTATGACCCAATCTCATGTAGCACAGAGCGAATAACATTCGATGAGGACTCAATCAAAAGTGAGGGCTATATTTTGAACGATCATCACATTTTCCGGCAATCTTATGTCGAAAATACACTTTTCATGCAATTTGGAATTGAAAGCTATGGGGAGATTTCAAATCAAATTTATTTTTCGGGGAAGAGCATTGCCGGCAATCGTCAGAAATCAGTTAAGGAGATATGTACAACGAAAAGGTTCCACTGTAATGCCATTGTGTACTCCTCATCGGATGCCGATAACTATGTTTACAGTATAAATCCGGCATTGTCCATTATAATTAATAATTACTATTTCACCAGTAGCGTGCGCCAAGGTAGTGAAGAAGATGTTCGCCGTGTTGTAAGAGAAATGAGAACAGCTCAAATTCCATTTATTCTAATTCAAGATTGCACACAGCGGGAATATTTCAAAATTCTGGATTTCCTCAAACATTGCAATTTTCGACCTTTGAAAACCTTTATATTATTTCTAATGTCCCATGGCGATTCGGGTAATTTAATTTACACCCATGACGGGCATCTACACCTCTTTGAAGATATCATCAAACCCCTTGAGAACAACCAGTCTCTGACAAATACCGAAGTATTGGTTGTGTGTAATTTTTGTCGCGGTCAAATCGATTACGAATATGCCAGCTATTTGGATTTGAAAAACATGCAGGAAACTTCAAGTCCACTTTTAGGGGAAAATTTAACCCTTATGTTCAGTGTTCCCGATGGTGTGGCCTCACCGCGACATCCTCAATATGGCAGTCCCTTCATGGAAATATTTTGTGACACATTTCGTTCCATAGACCACCACAACGAGGATTTCCGCAAAATGCATGAAAATATTAATCAAACTTTGCAGGAAGTCGATTATTATCAGGATGTTGATAAATGTTCCGACATGATAATGGGTAACTCAGAAATATGTCACACCCACTCAAGGTTGCGTACAAGAGCTGATGATATGCTGCAGTTGATCAAACAAATTTTGAAAGATTTTCCCAGGTTGATATGTCAAGAAGAAGAAGAAGGCGCCGAATACCCAAATCGTCTCAAATCCCTATTCTATGTATGTGGAATTATTCGAAGTGTTCCAGAGACTTTTCCAAGAGAATATTTCATGGATAAATATTTTAACAGTGAATCTGATATCTGCGGTAATGATCTTATTGTATTTTTTCAAATTTTTGTATTAAATTATAATAGTGCATTGTAAAAAATCTAAGCGCTACATTCCTGCGTATTTTAAGACAGAATTCGGACTATTGATGCTATAATCATTGATTAAGTTATTCACAATATATTATGTTTTTCTCAATCGCATAAAAAATCTGGAAAACATTTTTTGAAAGATTGCTGAAGATAAAATAATGAATACCCTCCACCATTTGGAACGAATTTGGCAATATTCAGAACAATGAAATCCGTTAAAAATTCTGTTAAAATCTTAATATAACGAATGTAGCCATTATACTGGGGCTATACGACTACGTGGACCTGCATAGGCGACTTGTGTAATAAACCATTACAATACTAAAATGCGAAATTTGACACAATTCCGATTAATAACGTCGCTACAATCATCAAAATACCGAATATCGGGAGGTACCGTTATATGGGGGCTGTACGAAGACGTAGATCGGCACAGACAATTCTCTGTCTTAGGCTGTAGTATCTACTACGAACTTCAAATACCAAATTTGAAACAATTCTGCAGAATAATGTCTCTAAAATCAACAAAATACCTAATATCTGGAGGCACCGTTATATGGGGGCTATACGAAGACGTGGACTAGCACAGACAATTTTGTGTCATAGGCTGCCGTATTCATTACGAACTTCAAATACCAAATTTGAAACAATTCCGGTGAATAGTGTAGCTAAAATCATCAAAATACCCGAAAATCGGGAGGTTCCGTTATATGGGAGCTATACGAAGACGTGGAACTGCATATACATTTTTCAGTCATAGGTTGAAGTACTCATTACGAACTTCAAATATGAAATTTGAAACAATTCCAGTGAATAGTGTCGCTAAAATCATCAAAATACCGAATATCAGAGGTACCGTTATATGAGGGCTACACGAAGACGTGGACCTGCACAGACAATTTTCTGTCTTAGGCTGTAGTATCCATTACGAACTTCAAATACCAACTTTGAAACAATTCAGGTGAATAATGTCGCTAAAATCATGAAAATACCAAATATCGGAGGTACCGTTATATGAGGGCTACGCGAAGACGTGGAGCTGCACAGACAATTTTCTGTCTTAGGCTGTAGTACCCATTGCGAACTTCAAATACCAAATTTGAAACAATTCTGGTGAATAGTGTCGCTAAAATCTTGAATATACCCGGAGGTAGCTTATATGGGGGCTATACCAAAACGTGGACCTACATCGCCCATTTTCAATACCAAAAGTCGTGCAGACAGAGTATATATTTGAGTAAAAATTTATTAACCTACTTCATTTCGTTCAAAATCTAGAGTGACTTCCACAGACGGACGGGCATCGCTAAATCGGCATAGAATTTTATTCTGATCAAGAATATATACACTTTGTGGGGTCTAAAATGTATATTTCGAGGTGTTACAAACGGAATGACAAATTTAACCACCATAGTATGAAGGGTATAAAAAGGGGTACACTCCGGAGACCAGCAAATACAAAGGAGCTGCAGTAACCCATATTTTTTCGTACTAAAATAAGGTTATAGGCACATGGAACGGCCTGTCCTCCCGGCAATTATCAAATTTAAAATAACAGATATGAGCTCCACCTTTGGGAAAATATATCAAATGTGAAATTGTGTCAAAGACATATAATATAATAAGATGCGACATTACATTTTCACTTTTATTCAATAGATGGCGTTGGCAGTTGAAAAATATGTTATGTCACGATATCGTGACATAGCATTATGTTATAATTTAACATAGCTGACACTTTTTAAGGGTTGTTGTTGATTTTATCGATTCAATGTACAAGGATATGCTCTGGAATAGATTTTTGAGACCATGTCTATCATACCTGACATTTTTTCCTCGTATTTCCGCCAATTTTCAGCGATATCGGAATAACATATTTTTCTAAAATTTCCAATGCATTCCGATATCAGCGAAAAATGGCGAAAATACGCGGAAAAAAATATCAAGTATGATAGACATGCTCTCAAAAATCTATTCCAGAGCATTTCCTTGTTCATTGAGCCGAAAAAAATCAACAACAACCCTTTAAAGTGTCAGTTCTGTTAAAATATAACATAATGCTATGTCACAATATTGTGACATAACATATTTTTCCACTACCAACGCCATCTATTGAAGAAAAGTGAAAATGTAATGTCCCATCTTATTATATTATATGTCTTTGGAAGGTAACTTCATAAGGGGCTAAGTAAAACGTAGACCTATAAATATCGAATTTTAAACAATTCCGTTCAGATATGTGGTTAAAATCGGGTTTGGGTGATTATTTCGATGGGCTACAAAGGGAATGACAAATTAAAAACGCTTTTCTGACTCACCTTCAAAATATTTTGGAACATTGTAACTGCCATATCAAAAAGTTCATAGTCCTGTTGTAAATGCTTCAACAATGGCGCTTTGAGTAAAGCTCGAGAATGGCGCCACAGATCATCGCTATCGGAACGAATTGCATGCAAGCTCGAAGAAGTAGAACCTCTGCGCCCACTGAAAAATAATCAATTATTCAGTATTTTTTGGATAAATACAATTTCAGTCAGGTGGTCTGTACCTCAAATTATTACTACGAAAATGTTCTGCAGCAAATTTACTCAAGTTATGCATTTTCCGTCGCTGTATGGTGTTGTATTTCGAGCGAATTGGTTTGTTTGGAACACTTTCAAACATCTCGCGATAAATTTTCAATATCCTTTCCGTTGGCTTTGTTAGGCACGCCAATATGACAACGGCTTTCGGCGAAAATTCTCCTTCTATGTGGTTACATACCCCTGAGAATATGCCGTTTTCATTTTCCATAATCTGTCCTCCAGTCACACCATTTGTCAACTCAACAAGATCTCCTTTTTTCAGTGCCAGCCCCTTTTCACTATTTGGCAATTCATCAGCCGGGTTTACCTTATCCACGGCTATACAATATCGAGATCTCTTTTTCAAATTATCAATCATATAGGAAATAAGTCGCTCCACATCCTTGGCCTCATAACATTTGAAGGTGAAATTTTCATTTTGTACCGTTTCCAAGAGGAAAGTGTCCACCGGGTTACTCTCATCCGATTTACTGGCGACTTTTGTAATTTCTGCATATGAAAGTTCGGCCAATATTTGTTCCATTTCATCGACAAAATAGACAGCATTGGAATTTACAGCTATCACTATTTGATCTATTTGAAGTTGTGGTCCATCCACCCGTACAGCTTCATAGAACCTAGAGAATAACATGGGCCATGTCAAATGGGCATATAGACAGATATCTTCAATAGCCGTTTGTTTAGGTGTTTTCAGTTTCACATATTCATGCTTCCGATAGGTTTCACGTATTAACTGCGTCCACTTTTGAGTGGACTCGTCACCGGATATAAGAAGTTCTTTGGGAACACTTTGTGGAATAAATTCGCGCAGAATCTGTAAAGAGGATATTTAAAGTTTGAAGCCAATCTTAGCAATGCGACTCAAAAAAAAAAAAAAATTAGTTCTTTATGGACTGTCATCATCTCGCCCGACGTATCTATAGACGACCTCAAATACGTTTTTACAGACTCCCTCAAAGGCGTATCTAAAGATGACCTCAAGGACGTCTCTATAGAGGACGGCAATGGCGTGAAGGACGTCTCCATAGACGTCGTGAAGAACGTCTCCATAGACGTCGTCGTGAAGGACGTCTCCATAGACGTCGTCGTGAAGGACGTCTCCATAGACGTCGTCGTGAAGGACGTCTCCATAGACGTCGTCGTGAAGGACGTCTCCATAGACGTCGTCGTGAAGGACGTCTCCATAGACGTCGTCGTGAAGGACGTCTCCATAGACGTCGTCGTGAAGGACGTCTCCATAGACGTCGTCGTGAAGGACGTCTCCATAGACGTCGTCGTGAAGGACGTCTCCATAGACGCCGTCGTGAAGGACGTCTCCATAGACGCCGTCGTGAAGGACGTCTCCATAGACGCCGTCGTGAAGGACGTCTCCATAGACGCCGTCGTGAAGGACGTCTCCATAGACGCCGTCGTGAAGGACGTCTCCATAGGTCGTCTATGGAGACGTCCTTCACGACGTCTATGGAGACGTCCTTCACGACGTCTATGGAGACGTCCTTCACGACGTCTATGGAGACGTCCTTCACGACGTCTATGGAGACGTCCTTCACGACGTCTATGGAGACATCCTTCACGACGTCTATGGAGACGTCCTTCACGACGTCTATGGAGACGTCCTTCACGACGTCTATGGAGACGTCCTTCACGACGTCTATGGAGACGTCCTTCACGACGACGTCTATGGAGACGTCCTTCACGACGACGTCTATGGAGACGTCCTTCACGACGACGTCTATGGAGACGTCCTTCACGACGACGTCTATGGAGACGTCCTTCACGACGTCTATGGAGACGTCCTTCACGACGTCTATGAGACGTCCTTCACGACGTCTATGGAGACGTCCTTCACGACGTCTATGGAGACGTCCTTCACGACGTCTATGGAGACGTCCTTCACGACGTCTATGGAGACGTCCTTCACGACGTCTATGGAGACGTCCTTCACGACGTCTATGGAGACGTCCTTCACGACGTCTATGGAGACGTCCTTCACGACGTCTATGGAGACGTCCTTCACGACGTCTATGGAGACCTCCTTCACGACGTCTATGGAGACGTCTTTCACGACGTCTACGACCTAAAGGGCGTTTCTATAGACGTCCTCATGGACATCTCTATAGACATCCTCAGGGGCGTCTCTAGAGATGTCCTCAGGTGCGTCTCTATTACGTTGTGTTACATGTTCATGTTACAGAAATGGCTATTAACCTCATCCTTCATTTCATCACCATGTTCCGCATAGTACTGCAAAGCACATATCATGGCTATATCTTTTTCCGAGCGACAACGATACTCCCCGAAATTCAGGCCTCTGCAAATCTGGAAAATTACAAAAATATAACTTTTTTTTTTCAAAAATATCTCCTTCCGAAATGCTCTCACCTGCTTATAGACCAAATATGCCGCCAGTTTATCCTGTCTTGGATCATACCAAGAGCTAAACATTTCCTTGCGAAAATACAATTTCCACAAAGCCTTGCGTTCATTTTGACCCTGTTCCTTGGCATACTGCTCACAATTGGAGATGGCATCCATAATGTGTTCGCTGCCATTACCCAATGACATAATTTTATCCGCAATTGAAATGACTAAAGAGAAACCAAAATTATCGATGAGACCCATATTAGCGGATAGTTGTTGTATGGCCTCTGCGGCTGTAGAAGCCGAATCGATTTGTAATTTCTTGGTGGAACCGTCCATTAGATAGATATCCAATGTGATGGTTGATTTGTTGCGAGTCGATTGTAGTTCCAACCATGATGGTGGTTGGGTACGCGGTCCATTTTGTAGGGTTCTATTTAGGCGATTTTCACAATACGGCCCGTAAAGTTCGGGACCATGTTGCAGGAAACATTTCAAGAAGTTAACAAATTTTGCACTTGGCGGAAAACAGCCAACACACAACGACAGCAAAATCCATCCCTTGGCAAAGGAGGTGCGATAGGGATTGTTGGTCAATTGTTTACAGATTTGGGCAAGAATTTCATCTCTGGCGAAAATTTTAGAAAATAAAAATATTAGAATTTGTTTATTTTCATTTTGTTTTAGCACTTACCTCAAATTCGGTCTCAGGATACCATGGCCAATGATAAAATGTAATTTTTCCAAATTACTCATTCTGGTATTCAACACTTGATGATAGTATTCAATTTCATTGGTATTATCCAGGGCTTTCCTTAGAATATCTGGTAGTTTTGTTTTCCTTTTCAAAGTTTTCCGTATTAAACGACGATGTTGTTCCTGATCTCCCATTGTGGCTAAAGCTTCTTGAAATTCTTTACTTTGCACAGTTGAACGACTGAGAGTTTGTGTCAGCCGTTGCATGACATTTGCTTTCACAGTACCGCCAGTGGGCGCATCATCATCCCCATCCTCGCTATATCTTGCCTCAGCCATGTCGCCCATGAAACGTAATATCATTATCCAAATGGACTGCAATTTAAAATAATACGTATATAACCATAATAACTTCTAAGAATTAGACACTGAATATTAAATGAGATATTTGTTTTTTTTATAATATTTTGAAACGCTACCTTGTGGCACATTTTGGGTGAAAATTATTAATTGTTAATTATTACGAACGAAATTTTCATACTTTTTCCGCAACCTAAAATAACTTTCTAACGATCCTCTTTCCCCTAATATTGGAGAAATAAATTGGAGAGCTGTATTTATAACGTTTGTAATTCGTGTCAAACTCGTACTTTTAAACGTAATTTCCAATTTATCCATTTAAAGCCAATCAAGCCGTCAACCGTTTACCACAGATCACTGTTAAATGACAAATCGCATTTTTTTTTTTTTGGAAAATTATAAAAAATGTCACCCAACGTACTCAGCAACTAGACGATGAATAAATAAATCAAATTATTTATTCAAATATCGCGCTATTATTATATGAGACGCGTGTTGTCTCATTGTATCTTCAATTATCATATTTGCAATTGAACATTTATTTTTAGCTTTCGTGCTATGCTATTTCGCAGTGTGCGTGTGTGTGTGAAACTTTATTTAGTTTTCCATTATTTAAGGCACGAGGTTTTTTACGAGATTCTCTTCCATTTTGAATATGTCACACATTTTCTTAAAAATAGCAGCAAAACCAGTAAAGAGTGGATTTAAAGTAGGGCTGGAATAAATCACAAGTTCAAGTTATCTTATGACTCCCTGTTAGTCACAAATGTTTATATTTTTAGAAAATGTTATGAAATGAGACGAGTCCTTAGGGACGAATATGAAGGGAGGGATTATGGTTCATTGTTAAACGAAGATAAATTGAACCTCGCCCGGACCTATGATACCACTGAGCAACACAAAAAGTAATTACAGGAAAAACTTTGTGGATGAATGAAAGTAAAGCTCGAAATAGAAAATATAGCGAAGCAACCTAAATTGAGGGAGCAAATTCTCCTTTTAAAGCACATTTTTGAAAAAAATCCTTATCTTATTGCTACATAATGTTTTCGGCAATATTACTAATAACAATACGAGGATTATTTTGGTATAACATTTTAACCTTCTAATGGAGTCAAGAAAGTAGTCATTTTAATCATTTTTATACCCTCCACCATAGTATGGAGGGTACATTAAGTTTGTCATTCCATTTGTAACACCTCGAAATATACATTTTAGACCCCACAAAGTATATTTATTTTTGATTAGCATAAAATTCTATTTCGATTTAGCAATGCCCGTCGGTCTTTCCGTCTATGGAAATTACTCTAGCCTCAGAACTAAATGAATTAAGTTGATAAAAATTTACTCAAATGTGTATTATGTTTGCAGGACATTTGGTATTGAAAATGGGCCATTTAGGTCCACGTCTTCGTATAGCCCCCATATAACGGTACCTCCCGATCATCATAAACACATTTTTTTTAAGTTTCGTATTTGAATATTGTAATAGCTTATGACAAAAGTTGCCTATGCAAGTCCACGTTGTCGTATAGACCCTAATATACAGCTACATTTGTATTTTAAGATTTTAACAGAATTTTTAACGGATTTTATTTTTTTTTTAATTGACAAATTTGTAACAAATGGTGAGGGTATTCAAAGTTCGACCCGGCCGAATTTTCAGCTTTTCTACTTTTTTTTCAAAAAATTTGTTGGAATTTCCATTTCCATTGTTTGTTGCATGTTAAAATTTTCTGCAACATTATCCGTATATATAAAAGAGAATAGAAATAACTGACTGAGAACCTGAACAGATCTCGATAAATTTTTATAGAGGTATTTTCGAGCTGTATCTGATGTCCGGTATCAAATATAATTGTGGTGTAGTGCATATTACGCATGTAAGGGACTTTAACATTAAATCTCAGTAAAATTTGAAGTTCTTGCTAGGCTGAATTCCGTTGGAAGTGCCAAAACCCAATTCGTTCGGGCTGATATTAACCATTTGGCGCACAATAAACCTGGAATTTAATAAAGGTTTATAAGGGAGATATATCGAAATCTGAACCGATCTTGATAACATTTTAGGCACTTGATTCTGAACAGTATCTGATATATGGTACAAAAGATCATTCTTATGGAGTACAGATTACGCACGTGAGAGACTTAAACACCAAATCGAATGCAGCACATATATCGGAGCTATAGTTATATCTCAACCAATTTTCACCAAATTTTATGCACTTGCTTCTAGACTGAATTCCGTCGGATGTACCAAAATTCAGGTCATTTGGATATTGATATTGACCATTTGGTATACAATTAATACGAAATCGGTTGAAGATATATGTGGGATTCTCACCAATTTCAAATGGGGGGGCCAAACGAATATTGTTTGGAAAATTTCATCTCAATCAGATAATAAATGTAAGCTCCAATTGGTTTACAAAAATGCATGGATTTTCAAAATATTGAACCCTATGTGGGGGAGGTACCAGAAAAAATAGCCCGTTCTCTTTACAAGATATCTTGTGTTGATGGAAGTATTGAGATGAACCAAATCTGAATGGAATTGGATGTTAGTTTTGCGTTTTATGAGCTTTATGTATATTCAAAATTCTGATCTTTTGTGTGGGTGGTAACGGAAGGAGTGGACCGATATATCACATCTCCATCTTCAGCAGATCTAGTGTTAGTAAAAATAATATGATGTGTGAAATATGAAGAGAACCTGAGAGAGAATGGTCCGATCTCTACCACGTTTATAACAGACCTAGCGTTGATAAAAATATTAAGATGTGCTAAGTTTGAATGGAATCGGATGTTAATTTCGCGTTCGGTCAAAATTTTGATCCTTTGTGGAGGAGGTACGAACACCGACGCAAATATAGAGATTTGTAAAGCTGAAGCAAAATCGAATGATCCTTTCTCTAACTGTGCTGAAAATTATTTTCTTTGAAATTGTCGAACTTTTGTGGGGGAGGTACCAGAAGGAGTGGACCGGTATTGCCCATCTCCGAACTTGATCTAAATTTGATAATAAATTTGATAAATTGATAATAGGGTCTAAAACCGTTATTTCGATGCGGCACATTTTTGCCGTATCAAATTATATTTACCCTCTTTTGTCGTATGGCTGAGGGTATAAAACTTTTTTTAAAAAAGGCAAAAAAAGTTTTTTTTTTGAAATATTGTCCAAAAAATTATGAACAAATTGTGCATAGATTACACTGCGACGTAGACGCCAATAAAACATGTGTATCTACTTTAAGTTCTATTTTCATAATCTACTGAGGTAATTGTGTAATTGTGGAAAGAATTGTAATTTTTTCACACAGCATGTGAAGTTATTGCCCAATTTTCTCAGCTTTTGGAGATAGAAACAATATTTCGAGGTATTACAGCTTTCAGAACTTTAACTGTCCCATAACATTTTCTCCGCATAGTAATGTGGAATATGGAACTCTCTTTTTGATTTTTATAACCTACAACATTATATGTTGGGGGTATTATAAGTTTGATTGGGCCAAAAATTATGTAACACCTCGATATATTGGTTTCCCACATAGGAAAGTATATATGGATCTTCCTATCTCGCCGAGCTGAGTCGATCTAGCTATGTATGTCCGTCCGTACGTCTGACCGTCTGTCCATGTTAATTTTTAATCACTCTCTAGGTCGCAATTATGGCCCGATCTTCACGAAATTCAGAATGAAGGTGGGGCTAGAGCTAGAATAGAACCCTATTTCTTCTGGAAATGATCGCATAATATTTAGGGGTTGAAATGGACCAAAAACTTAAAAATTACCCAAATTTGCAGTTGCTCCACAGGTCGCAATTATAGACCAATCAAAGCGGAAGTTAGCATAGGGCTAAAGCCTAGGGCTGGGCAGAAGCCATCCAATTTTGATGGTCATCGGGCAATATTTAGTGGGTGAAATAGACCGTAACATTTGTGTTAAACAAAAGTCAAATTTTCCATTAAACTGCGAATATTTTTAATCCTGGTGAAATCACAAATAGACGAAAAGGTCAATTCTGACCGTTACGTAGATGCCGATAGTAAATATATCGGATGTATATAGCGAAATATATAGAATGTATATATACAAAGGAAGGGGATGTTAGCTAGAATGCTTATATCTCAAGAATGGCTGGACCGATTTTGACAAATTTTGTCAATTCAGAATGCCCTTTTGGCTTACAAAAATGCCCTCTTGGCATAAAATGATGTTAATATCGATATTTAGAATTTTGTGTCATTTTTTTTATATTTTCAGATATTTTATCGCATGCTATTTTTTCAATTTGACTTATAAAATAAAGTGTATATTTTGTAATATTTGTTCAACTTACAACACAGGTTGGGGTTATTATGTACAGATTGCAATTATCGTCCGAATATAGCGAAATATCCTAGATAAGCAAATCATATAGATGAGTATAAATTTGGAGATGTAGAGGGGCCTCTTGCTTTTGGAGATGATCGCAAAATAAATGAACCAAAAACAGATAAAATGTCCTAATCACACAATTGAAGCCAATCGACACGCCTGAGAAGAGAGTTACGACAGAGAAGAATTCTAGCATTTTGGATAACCATTGGATTATATTTAGCTGTAAAATGGAACACAACAACTAACAGCACGATGGAGTGCGTAAACATTGGGCAAATGTCCCTGGTCGAAAAGCTAAGGGTAATATCTGGTCATTGCTCCATGACATAATTTCAAAAGCGCAATCTTCCAAAATGGATTTAGACATAAGGAGGCTTTCAACATATTGTAGGGTATCACATGGTCGATCCCGCACGACTATAATCCTTGCTTATTTGTTTTTAATACATCATATATGGAAATGTTAAAAAAATTCTATCTTCCTCCAAAGTTTTTCTAAAAATTTCAACTAACGCTATATAAACATTATATTCGGCTAATATATTCCCTTCTAATTATGCTAAATATTATAATAGATTTTAGCCAAACAAATTATTGCAAACCTCACTTGTGAAATACGTTAGAACATTTTTTTAATTCCGAAAAAAAACTTTCCATTGTTTATAATTTTCGAGCAATGGAATAATTTCCAGTTTCGATTTCATTTGGAATTTAACACCAACATATTATTTGGCGGAAATTATTATGGTTATTAACTTCACGAGTATTGTTTACGGCCGGCTTCTAGCTTAATATTTTAATTAGCACATCTGGACAATGCTTACCTGCGAGGCAATTTCGTCCAACGGCAAGTCATGATCAAGTAATGATTTTTTCAACGGCTTCTTGCTATAATGGCCAGTTACACCAGAATTGAAATAGGTTGCAGCGAATTTGGCAAAACTATATTCCGATGCATCGATATCGGGAACTTTGGTTTTGGGCAAGCGGATTGTGCCTCCAGTCGATGAATTTGTTTCAAGGGTTTTCTTCAAAGACTGCGGACAAAAAGAAAAAAAAAAACAAATTATTGAAATATTACATTCTAATTACCAACCACAACAATATAAACAAAACAAAATGTCTCGTGTAAACAAACACCTTGACTCTGTTACTCGTACAACCCACAAAACACAAACATAGTGCAGTACACAAACACATTCAGCAAACAATAACACACACTGTAACAACAACAACGACAAATCTAGATCATAAATTATTAGTTTATTGTTTTCTTATTTTTCTTGTTGTATTTTGTTATTGTTTTTCTACTTGACAAGAAATTATGATCGCTATTCACTTGTCAACGTTCTTTTCACTGTAGATCGTAAATATTTATCGGACTTGATGGCGGTCGCTTTAAGACTTTACTGATGCCATTAAATTTCTTTGATAGAAGTTAACCGTGGCGGTAGTTTATAACTCATATAAATTATGACAGCTAAATTTATCGTCTCTTGTATAAATACGAGGCAGGGTTATTTTCGTACAGTGGCTCAGTGCATTTGATGTAACAAAATGTATTTATGATATGATATTTATATCATACGTTTGTCATTCCATTTCTAACGTATCGAAATAATAATACTAAGAGAGTGGCATGACTCAAACCAGTAAGAAAAGATCAAAAGTCGGGCGGGCCCGAATACCCTACAACATTATGCGTATTTAGTAGAGCTAACGTAACAAAAAAGTATATATTCTAAATTTGGCAGATATATTTTCGAGCCGTATCCGATGCCCGGTATCAAATATCATTGTTGTGGGGTGGAATTAACGCATGGGAAGGACTTCAACCCCAATTCGAATAAAACATATAAGTGGAAGCTATAGCTATATCTGAGCCGCTTCTCACACAGATGTCCAAAAATTCAGGTCATTTGGACTGGTATTTACCTTATGGTGCACAATTAACCCGAAATCGGTTGAAAATATATATGGGAACTATATCTAAATTTGAATCTGTTCTCATTAATATCAATAGGGTTCGTCCTTGGGCCAAACAAATAGAGGGTGAGATTGAAAAACTGCAACTAACTTCAGTCTGCTGTCATTTCTAAGCCACTCGACCGACAGCTGTTAAAATTATTCCAGTGACAGCTCATTATATTGTTTACAAGCGTACAAAAGTATTTTGGTGAGAAGTTCTCCAGAAAAAAATTATTCGTGATGGAATTCAAGCGTGATAGTGTGATTTCTTTATATTTGGCTGGAAAATCACAAGTGGCTATCGTTAGAGAAATCCAGCATTTAAACGTGAATAAATCTTTTGTTTCTCGTACCATCGCTCATTACCGTGATAGTGGTAGCATAGCCCGACAGAAAACAGCAACATCAGCAGAAATGGTTCGAAAATTAAAGAAGCGACTTGATCGAAACCCGCGTCGCAGTGGCCGAAAAATGGTACCCCTACATACAATTTTATAATTCAAGGATTGTCATCTATCAAATCTTCTAAAATAGGTAAATAGGACTAGGATTATCAAAATACCAAACATCGGTGAGTATCGTTATATGTGCGCAATAGGAAAACGTGGAACTAAATATTCAATGTTCTGCCACCGGGCTAGAACCCACTATAAACTATAAATACCAATTTTTATGAAAGTATTGAATATCGGCAGGTGCCGTTATATCGGGGATATACCAAAACGTGGACCTATACATACAATGTTTCGCCACACGAGCTAGAACTCATTATGAGCTACAAATACCAAAAATCGTGATATCGTGATTTCAACAGACAGACAGACGTACATTTGCCACTATATTGGGTCTACGACGAATATTTAAGGATATTACAAACGGAATAACAAGGTTAATATACCCTCCTTTTTAGGCGGAGGGCATAATAATTTAAAAGAAATAAGCAAAGGCTATGGTCGTGCGGTGCCGTCCACATTATTTGAAGTAGAGCTTCAACATTGGCAGAACAATTTGTATTATGTTTAGGATGGTTGGTATCGAAAATGATATATCGGTCCACGTTTTGGTATAGCCGCCATTTAAATTTGGTATTTGAAATTCGTAACGGATACTACAGCATGTGACAGAAAATTGTCTATGAAGGTCCACATATCTGCATAGCCCCCATATAACGGTACCTCCCTATATTCGGTATTTTATTAAATTATTAAATTTTAACGACATTATTCACCGGAATTGTTTCAAATTGGTATTTTAAGTTCGTCATGGATACTACAGCCTATGACAGAAATTTTTAAGTGCAGGTCCACGTTCTGGTATGGCCCCCGTATAATGGTACCTCCCCATATCCGATGTTTTGATGATTTTATCTACATTATTCACCATTCGTTTTTTTAACGGTTTTTATTTTTTGAAAATTGCTAAATTCGTTCCAAATTGTGGATGGTGTTCAAGGTTCGGCCTGGCCTTACAGCTTTTTTAATTGTTTCTTCCTAAATGGTAGAAGGTATCAAAAGATACAACATATTGTTTAAATGTATGGTCACAAGGCAAGTGGATGAATTCTCCTTGAACTATCCACCATCTGTCGCTTTGAGCCACTGTCTATACCTTCTGGTATGTTGCAAAAACAAATATCAGAAAAACGTTGACTTTTTTCTTCATTCATCCGTTAAGTGATAAGACACGTTGAACTATAAATTATTAGAGTAAATATTGAGTATCCGGTGATTACTCTTGTGGACCGAGGGGTCACACACAAAAACACAAGGCAAGTTGAGTGTAGGGGCACCGAGAGGCATAATTTCACACCTTATCGATCGATGTTTATGATGGGCTCTCCAAGTGGTCGCTCGTAAATAAATACATACATATGTTCGCCAACAATTTTAAATGTTAACATTTATGTTCAACCCACCACATTCATTGATTTATAGGTAGATAGATGCACGGATAAGAGAGTGCGACTAAATAAAGAGAGAAAGTGAGAATCAATGAAAATTCGAATTGGTAATGGGTGATTACACAAAAACAATTGATCGAGTTTGTGTGTGTGCTTATGGGAAGCCAATGAACGTGTAAAGAAGAAAAAAAAACATAGAACGTAGAATTGATAAAATCAATATTTAGTTTAATACAAGTGTATGGAGGTATGTGTGTATGTATATGTTTAAATATAGTAATGACTTAAGCCATGCTATTATAGCAGTCAAATTAAGAAGGGTCTTAACCATTTCATTTCATTAGGTTTCATTTAGTCGTTCCCGGCGGTTGGTGTGCACAACACTTTGAAGTTACTTTGGGTTTGGTTGCAGCGGATTCACTGAGTAAGGATCGAGAAAACAGAAATAAAATATTTTTTTTCGAATTTGGGATACATGGAGTTTTATTTATTACGTAAGGATTCAGAGGATAAGTATTTATGAAATAAAGCGATTTAAGATATCGGGTGTAATACTTTATAGAAAAAGGAATTTTTATGGTTGGTTAAGTGTTTTTTTTTTTTTTTTTTTTTTTTTTTTGAAAATTGAACATATATTCAGTGATGGTGAGTTTTATATCAAAATCATCGGGAATATTAAAGAAATGTTTAATTACGATGTATTGTAAAAAACAAAATATTTTGGACATTTGGTCTGTTCCAGATATACAAAAATGCAAAAAATTGTCACCACCATAACGGATTTTCCTTTTAGGATGTCGAAAAAGTGTAAAAATATTAGATTCTTGCAGGTTTTGGAACTGAGCAATTTTTGCTCTAATTTTCACAGTAATCTTTAGAAAAAAATTTCTTAAGCGGATTTCCAAAATACTATAAAAGGGGACGAAATGTTTGGCATAGCCATACCCTTTAATTCCCTTCGCCATTAAAATATTTAAATGATCGGTTGTATAGTCTCCAAGTTACCGTTACCTGCGCTTTATTGAAATACTGTAAGAGCGCTCAAAATTTTTGCGAGTGTAACTTCAAACGATTTAGATTTTAAAATATAAAATTATAGCCACTTTCACTGGTTCACTTGGGTAAATACCAGACACCAGTAAAACGAATAAATACCTGATTTTTAGTCGAGTTTTTATTGTTTTGTAAAATTTTTTCCTGTCTATAAAGAATTTAGCGAATTCCGATTTTAAATTTTTGGATAAATATCCGGGTATTTACACGTGAATTTACCTAAATGGTGGTCAAAACTATTTTGTAGAAATTTCCTCAAAGAAATTCATTATACAGTGCTTATTATACACTCCACCATACTATGGAAGGTATATTAACTTTGTCATTCCGTTTGTAACTCCTCGAAATACTCATTTCAGACCCAACAAAGTATATATATTCTTGATCAGCGTAAAATTCTAAGTCGATTTAGCGATGTCCGTCTGTCTGTTGTAATCACGCTATCTTTCGAATGAATTGAGATAGAAGGCTAAAATTTTGCACATATGTTTATTTTTCCAGATTTCATATAGCCCCATATAAAGGTACCTCCGGATATTCGGTATTTTGATGATTTTAGCGACATTAGTCACCGGAATTGTTTCATATTAGGTATTTGAAGTTCGAAATGGATACTAAGACAGAAAATTGTCTGTGCAGGTTCAAGTCTTCGTATAGCCCACAAATAACGGTACCTCACTATATTCCGTATTTTGATGATTTTAGCGCAATATTCACCGGAATTGTTTCAAATTACTTATTTAGAGTTCGTAATGGTAACTACATTCTGTGACGGAAAACTGTCTATGCAGGTCCAGGGGCTGGATTCTTGTTCTATGAAAATATGAAATGAAAAATATTTCCTTTATAAAATTTTTCATTTGACATTTCTTTCCTTTATAAAAGTTTTCATTTCACATTTTCATAGAACAAGAATTGACGCCCAGGTCTTCGTATAGGCCCCATATACCAGTACCTCCCTATATTCGGTATTTTGACGAGTTTAGGTACAATACCCACCGAAATTGTTTGAAATGTCGTATTTGAAGTTCGTAATGGATGCTACAGCCTATGACAAAAAAATGTCTACGCAAGTTCAGGTCTTCGCACAGCTCCGATATAACGGTACCTCCCTACATTCGATATTTTGATGATTTTAGCTGCATTATTCACCGTTTATATCAAGTTTCGAATTTGAATATGGTAATAACTTATGACAAGCAATACCTATATAGCTGCACGTCGTATAGACCCCAATATAACGGCAATATTCGGTTTTTTTAAATATTAACAAAATTTTTTAAGGTTCGATAAGGATTATATTAAAAAATATTTATTGGAGCAATAGGTATACCGGACGGAGTTTCACCAAATTGTAAAATTCGGTTGAATATGAATAAATCTAATCAATTTGGGCTGATATTACATATATGGTGATCTGTAAAATCGGATAAAGATACATATGGGAGCTATATCCAAATCTGAACCGATCTTGAACAAATCTATCATTATTATTTATGAGCCTTATTTGATATCTGGTACCAAATATTATTGTTGTGGAGTGCATATTACGCATGTGAGGGAATTAAACGCCAAATCGGATAATATATGGGAGCTATAGCTTTATCTGAACCGATTTTCACCAAATTTGAAGAACTTTCTTCTAGACTAAAATCGGTCGGAAGTGCCAAAATTCACCCCGTTTGGACTGGTATTAACCATCTGGTGCACACTAAACGTGAAATCGGTCGAAGATATATATAGGAACCATTTCCAAATCTGAACCGATGTCGATAAGATTGGAAACAGGAATTGTTGGGCTGTATCTGATATCTGGTACCAAATATCATTCTTGTGGAGTGCCTATTACGAATGTGAGGGACATAATCAACAAATCGGACGAAACATATATATGGGAGCTGAATTCGTTCGGATGTGCCAAAATTCAGGTCATTTGGACTCAACTTGGTCATTTGGTGCACAATTAAACCGAAATCGTTGAAGATATATATGGGTGCTATTCATATTATAGATATTGGTAATACCAATTTGATATAGAAACGTACACCAAAAAACATTTTACGACAATCAACCTATGCAACAGCAAATCTTAAGGTTGGAAATCCTTGTTGGAGTTGAGAGTATTTCGTTAGTAGATTATAATCCCAAAAGGGGTTTTGAGTTCCCGGACCAAATTTTTAAGCCCCATTATATATTGCCCATTAACCATACACAAATGTAATATTTTACTCTACAGGGTGAACAAATCCTTTGTGTCTCGTAACATCGCTCGTTACGGTGATATTGCTAGCGTAGTCCGACGTCAAGGAAGTGGACGAAAGAAAACAGCAACATCAGCAGAAATGGTTCGAAAAGTAAAGAAGCGACTTGATCGAAACCAGCGTCGCAGTGGCCGAAAAATGGCTCGTGAGCTGAACATATCGCAATATTCCATTCAGGAAATATTGAAAAATGAGCTCGGGGTAAAGCCATTGAAATTCCAAAAAGTGCAAGAACTTACACCGCAACAGAAAGAAAATAGACTCAAAAGAGCTAAAGAGTTGCTTCGTTTGGCCGAAAGTGGTGAACTGCAGAATTTGGTTTTTCCGTTGAGGAAACATTAGTTGTCTAGCAGTTTGTAAACAAACAAAATGATCGGGTTTACGTGCCAAAGAGGTCAGCTGAAAATGTGCACCTTCGGTTGGTCACCAGAACTCAAGCGCCGGCCATGGTGCTGGTGTGGGCCGCCATAACAGCCGATGGTCGCTCTCCACTCGTATTAATCGACCGTGGCATCAGAAAAAATGCCGAATATTATCGCAAAAATATTCTGGAGGGTGTATTAAAGCATTGGACACGCAAACATTTTGGTCGCAGACCTTGGACATTCCAACAGGACTCAGCACTATCGCGCTCAGCACGCGCCACCCAAGAATGATTAGAAAATGAGGTTCCTCGCTTCATTTCCAGCTCACAATGGCCACCAAAATCTCCGGATCTCCAATCCGTTGGACTATTGTGTC
This sequence comes from Musca domestica, assembly GCF_030504385.1. Taxonomy (NCBI): domain Eukaryota; kingdom Metazoa; phylum Arthropoda; class Insecta; order Diptera; family Muscidae; genus Musca; species Musca domestica. The sequence goes on from NW_026712218.1 coordinate 1,250,059, forward strand.
TGTAGAATTTTGAAAAGCCGATCACCTCAAGCTAACGCTTTGCCTGTAATGGGCCAATATACCGCAGAGCAACATTCAGGTAGCGCGTAACGGTTTCATTGGCCGTTTGAAGGCCATAATTCGTGCCAAAGGTGACAAATTCGAACAAGTCGGAACTTATTCTAAAATTTAATGCTATTTCCGACATTTTTTGCTATCATTTAATAAAAATCCTTGCAAAGAAATTATCAATATAGGCGCACGTTTTGGTATAACCCAATGATTTCAGATATTTCCGGAGTTCTGACCACATTTGTCAGTTGATTTGCTCTTGTCGGGCATATTTCTTTCTAAGAGGGTAAACACCTGTACTCATCAAGCGCACTATTACATTGTTGTCAAAAATTAAATGTTATAGTTGAGACTGATCGGAAACGTGCCTTAATGTACACCTTCAGACCCTCAGTGACCCTCATGCCAGATTTTATATTTTGGATCAACTCCTTCGCATTAAGTCTTCGGTCTAACATGAGGGATTACGAATGGAATGACAAAATTAATATACACTCCATAGCAAGGTGTAGGATATACGATTGTATTAAATACCAAAAAGTAATAAATACTTAAATGCAACAAAGTGTTATTGAGAAGCCAGAATTTGTACAATGTTATTGTTAGAATTTCGACATGCAAAGAGATACTAAATATTGCACTATTGAAGCCACATGATTGAGGTAGAAGGCTAAAATTCAGGTTAAGTTTGTGAATGAGGCAGGTCGGTTCACGTTTTCGTATAACTCTCATACAACCCTACTAAGACACATTTCCAAAGGGAATTGCTTAAATTTGTAATGGGTCCCACCTCCTGTGGCAGAACATTGTCCATATATCCTCGGGTTTCCCTTATGTTTCGGTATTTCCCGATATTCGTTATTCTGACAATTTTAGCCACATTTTTTAGAGGAAACATTTAAAATTCGGTATAAAGAGTTTCTAATGGGTACTATCTTCTGTGGTAGAGGACTGCTGGAATAGACTCATTATTTCTTTTATTACTCATAATTTTTTGTATTTTGGGGATTGAACCAAAATTTTTATTATACTCTCAGCATTATGGAGCCGATCTAGGGGGTGTCCGTCCGTCCGTCTGTCTGGCTGGTAGACACGATAAATTTCGAAGGGAGTATCCGATTTAATTCAAACTTGGGGCAGCGTAATATTTTTATCAAACTTAGATCGAGGTCGGAGTTGGTCAATCTCAGGCCACTCCATCATGTACCTCTCCCACAAAGGGTAAACATTTTGAATAATTATAAGTCTTATAAAATGTGAAATAAACATCCAAATATCTTCAAATTTCACACATTCGAATATTTCTATCACAACAAGATCATGTGGGAATATAAAATATATCGCACAATTCCATCTTGCACCTCACCCACAAAGGTTCAAAATTTTTTACATAATCATAACTCTTATAAAACCATGAAGCTCGCGAGGTCAAAACATCCAGTTTCTTTCAAACTCGGCACATCCCAATATTTCTATCAACACAAGATTTAATGTAAAGATGGAATATATCGGTCCACTCATTCTGATACCTCTCCCACATAACTTGTGAAACATATTAGGAATTTTTAAAGTATCTAAGTAGTTATCGCATCTAAGTATTTATTCACAAAAGATTAAAATTTTGATTGACAACTACAACAACTAATTGGAAATAAATGTTAGATCTTCATTAAAATTGTTTTTAGTACTATCAGACGAAAATTAATACATAGGTCCACTTTATCTGAAACCTCACGCAGTGAAGGAAGTAGTCGATATAGTCAAAATCTGACACGTTGTAATATTTATATCTGACTTAGGTCAGATACGAAATGGAAAATATTGGCCAACTCTTTCCTACCTTCCGGCGTAAATATTTTAAAAATAATAACGTGAGTCAATATTAATTTTGCTAAATAGACATTGCCAGAGATTCTTATTTATTATTTATTTGTTTTTTTTTTTTTTGGTATAGCCCCCATAAAACTCTACCGACAGATTTAAGGGCTTATTGTTGTTTTGGTCAAAATTTAAACCCGAATTAGCTTTAAAATGCCAGTTTGTGCAGTCAGTTTGTACGAAAATCCTTGCATAGAACTTTCCATATATGTTAAAGTTTTGGTATAGTCTAAATGACCTGTATTTCGGTACATCCCACCGAATTCAGTCAAGAAGCATGCTAATCAAATTTGGAGAAAATCGGTTCAGATTTAACTTTAGCTCCCATATATATGTTTCATCGGATTTGGTGTTAATGTCTCTCACATGCGTAATATGCCCCCTAGAAGAATAATATTTGGTACAGGATATCAGATACTGCTCAAAAATACCTCTTATTCAGATTAGGATATAGCTCTCATATATATTTTTATGCGATGTCAGGTTTATTGTGCACCAAATGGCTAATATCAGCCTGAATTTTGGCAATTACGGCTTAATATATCCTATAAACCAGTATTTAAAATTTGGTGTAAATCGGTTCAGACATAGTTATAGCTCCCATGTATATTTTTTATCAGATTTGGAGTTTAAAGTCCCTCACAAACGTAATATGCATTCCACAACAATGATCTTTGGTACCAAATATAAGATACAGCTCCGAAATAAGTGTATCAAATTTTGTCAAGATCGGTTCAGATTTGAATATAGCTCCCATATATATCCTCAACCAATTTCGGGTTAATTGTGCACCAGATGGCCAATATCTGTCCAAAAGTCCTGAATTGTGGTACATCCGACCGAATTCAGACTAGAAGCACGTACATAAAATTTGGAGAAAGTCGGTGCAGATATAGCTATATCTCTCATATATATGTTTCATCCGATTGGGCGTTTAAGTCCCCAACATTCGTTATTTGTACCCCACAAGAATGTTATTTGGTACCAGATATCTTATAGAGCTCGAAAGTATGTCTGCCAAATTTTTGTCGATATTGGCTATGATTTGTATATAGATTCAATATGTATCCCTAATCCGATTTCAGCTTGTTTGTGCAAATAGTGGCTATATCAGCCCAAATGGAGTGAATTTCGGGACGTACGTTTACATTTTGTGCAACTCGGCTTTGATATATATTTTTTAATATAACCTTTCTCAAAGTGATGTCATGCGCTCTATAGCAAACTGTAACTGTTCTAAAGCCCAATGTTGATGGGTGGTATGATCTACTTGAAATAAATTATTTTGTTACGGGAGCTCCACTAAATATGCATAGTGGTGTGGGGTATCATATAGTCGGCCCCGCCCGACTTTTGACTTTTCCTTACTGTTTTTTTAAATTGTTCTCATGCAAATCCATTTTTCGTCTGGTACCTTTTGGGTCCACCCAGACCTCTAATAATAGAACAACATCAAATGTGTATGTGGAGGAAGTTGAGTTTACTGAGAACACGCTTAAGGACTATCTCCAAGCGAGCACCGTTTAAATTATACAAATTTTCAAAAATATTTAGGTGGTAAATACCGTATTTCCTCGCTTGGTTTGAATGATTGGTGATGGTAAGGCAATGCCAGCAAACAAACAAATAAAATGAAATAAAATAACAAGAAAAACTAAACTACATTGTCAAATTGTCCATTAAAGCTAGCGCCACCACCACCATGATCATCCACCAAAGGCATTTAAGGTAGAAACAAAATGAAGCAGTTAATCCAAACAACTGGGTCAGTTCGTATTTGCCAAAAAAAGACAAATCCCTTTGTTTGTCTTAAGAGAGTTGCCAAGCCAGCTTCATTTTGTTTCTCTCTTAAAAAATCAATACCAAAACGAAAGCACACAGAAAAAAACATACACAAAATACAAACTACAATTTTGTTTTGTTTTTTTACAATTTGCATGTCATGGACATAAATATATAAAATTTTATTTACAATAAATAATATACAATCATTTTCTTTTTTTTGTGTTTGCAATAATTGGTTTGAGGTAATTTCATAGGTGGCTGACAAGAATAACAACAAAACATTAAAAAGAATTAAAAATTAATAAATTTAAATACATATTTATACAAATAATTTAACAAAACATATAATCCTGGAGCGGCAGAGGGAGGGAGACAGGTAAAAAAACTTATCGCTACAAAAATAAACATTAATGAATTGCAAACTACTGGTGAAGCTGATTGGCTAAGTGCCTTGTGTGTATGTGTGGGAAAGCGGAAAATACTGGCACAAAATGAAATGAATTTTTAATACCACCAACCCAACCATCCAACCACCAAACCAATCGATCGTCAAGGCTTTGAGAAAGGCCTCATCAGTATTTCATTTGGCTTAAGAAAAGAAAAAACTGATAATTTTTCCAAATGCATTTACTGCCCGGCATACAGGGAGCATGAGCGAAAAAGAGAAAGGGGCGACAGATTGCACTATCTCATATTCTGAATTTATTTACAAACGTGTCTGATTTGCATATTTGCGTGGCGGAGGTTGAGGCACTGTCGATTCGTAATAATTTACCGGACGCGATAACAGTTTTGTGGGTATTATACGAGGTTTACTTAACACTTTCTCGAACATTTGCGATTTCTCTTTGACATTCGGCCCCACAGGGCCACTTACATCGGCATCGTTGAGGAAGCCAAAGACATCGTCGACAATCTTCTTCGATGACTCGACATCAATGTAATTGTTGTTGTTAAAATCTTCCTGATGACGAGCGTGGCCATTTGTGATGCGTGGTGTGGGCTCAGGACTCTTTTGAAGTGGATCAATGCCCTTCAAACGTTTCTGATAATTATCCTCGGCATGTTGTTTCCAGCGACGTTCACCTTCACGACGATATTGCTCCTCCTCCTGCTTCCGTAGGGCTCGCAATTCTTTCAGTTTAACCAAACGCTGAGCATATTTGGCCTTGAATTCTTTGCGTGCCAAATAACCTCTACAACGGGCTTGCAGCAAAGTCACACGTCTTCGCAGCTGGGCAAAATCGTAGGTTAATTGACGCGATTGCACTTTGGCCGCCAGACGATGGAATCCTCTGTGCATGAGTAAAAAGTCTCGGCGCGGTTTACAGGCTCTCCAATTTCTTTGGATAACAATTGCAGCATTGCGATATTTCTCCAAATAACGCTTGAAGATGAGGCGACGTACCGCCCTCTGAATGGTAACGATGGCTTTGAGTATGGCCCGTGATCTTTCCTCCTCCAATATGACATCATCGCAATCTTTGAGAAAGACTTTGGTCAAACCAAATTGATGATCAGATTTCAGTGATAATTCATTATGGCAAATATCCTCGGTCACTTGGCGATAGTTCACCTTTTCCAGGGGGCCAAGGCCGCGCATTAGAACACGATAACGTAGCACAAATTCCTTGTACGTATGGCGTATGGGATAGCCGGCACGTCTGATGCGGGCCGTTTCCATCATGCCGGAATAGCGCAGCTGGCGAACACATAGCTCCCGATCAAATTGCTAAAAATAAAAACCAAAAAATAAATCAATATATTTTCTTAAAAAAATGTTCTTCAAACTCACATTCGGTTGCTTGTTTTCATTGGGTTTGATGCAACGTATAAAGAAGGGATGAGCCGCCGACAGCGTACGCATCAACAACTCCAACGAGTTACGAAATTTCACCGACAACGTCACCTGTTTCTTAATCGTATCGAACGGCACCGTCACAGGGAATATTTGTTTCAAAAATTTATTCTTCGATTTGGCAATCATTGTATTCAGATCCATACTAAACGAATCACGATTCTTTTCCAAAAATCCTTGGGTATTATACATCACAACACCGGCATAATGCTTAATGCCGAATAGAGTATTTGATCTGGATTTGGTTTTGACATAAATCGATCGATTACCATGCTGAGCATGCAGTTTTTCGACAAGCGTGAAATCAGTGCCCTTGGGGAATTTCGATTCCTCATCGATTAGAGACATAATGTTGATCGCCTTCATGCCGATTAAATCCAAAACATCTTGATTATCTTGAAATTCAATATGCTGCCAACTAATGTTTTCCTGTTGATATTCCGATTGTTCCATCTGTAAGGGAGAAAAAAAATACGAATAATTATAAGGAGAAATTACTTCCATATAAAGTCTGTATTATTTAAAATACAGTTGCTAACTTATGAAGTCTCGTAGTATTTAATACAAAATATGTAGGAACATGGTACAGTTATTTTCAAGGTAAGACATAGATATTGTGGCTAATATACATATTATGTTAAAGACATATGTAAATCAATATTTTGTAGATTTATGTTTACCATTTTTATAACATACTTTAAGGCGCTTCAAATAATTTTTATTTTGACAGAACACTCTTTACAGTGTGGTTTAAAATAATATATTTATGTTGTTGCAAAATGGTCTGGCTTTATCCCTTTATTGTTGTTTTTATAAAAACAACGTTTGTTTATTAGTGGAGAACGATGGTAATGTTTACCAGGGGGTAAGGCAGGGAATACCTAGGTTTCGGAAAGAGCCACCAATCCTCATCAGTTCCCTTGTTTTTGTCTGGGATATTCTCCCCAGAAGTTATTTTAAAAATAACTTCTATGACAAAAACATTTTTTTACCCAAGTGACGAGATCGTAAGCTCAATAGATAATATATTTATAGTAGAAGGATTGTGCAACATATCTATATATATAAAAGAGAAAAATGTTTGTTTGATTGTGTGTTTGTAATTAATGGAATCGAAAATCACTGAACAGATTTTCCTGACAATTTCCAAGTATACTGCAACATCGCCTACAAGTATTTGATTTTTGAAATTCCACTTGAAACTGGAGATATACCATCAGAATCGGAGGTACCTCCCAAAAATTTAGAATTTATGTGCACATATCTATTGATCGATTACAGATACAGTCTCCAAATTTGGAATGCGTAACGGAATTTTTGGATATATGCCCCATATATATTTTCGTCCGATTTTATGTAATTGATGTAATTGATTAAAAACGCCATGTACGCCACATTTCAATGATATTTGGAATGTGTGATGGAATTTGTCTAAATTATATTGAAATCGGTTCAGATTTGGATATAGATCCCATATATATTTTCCGTCGATTTCATACATTTGATGCACCAAACAAGATACGTATGTTCGATTCCAATGAAATTCGGCATGAATGACTAAACTTGGTACAAAAATAAATTTGTCATATTATATTATAATCGATTCAGATTTGGATATAGCTTCCGTATATATTTTCGACCGATTTTAAATATTTGATGAACCCAAACCGATATGTATGTCCGGTTCCAATGAAAATCGGACAAATGAATTCGGTTAAGACTTGGATATAGCTCCCATATATATATTCTCGGCCGATTTCACATATTTGATGCACTAAACACGATGTGTACCACCAATTTCAACGAAACATGGAAAGTGTGACGGAATTTCGTGTAAAAGTAAATTTTCTGAAATTATATTTAAATCGGCTCAGATTGGGATATGATTTTATTAAGAAGTATTGACCTATAACACCTTTGCAATGGTATTAGGCTAACAGTAAAAAACTACACAACAATTTAATTGAGGATATGATTACTACGGGGATGTATGTTGCTACCTCGAATTTACTAATTGCATTAGAAATGCCACTAAACTTCGAATGATTGCAGTTTCTTGCGCGCTTGGCATTTGCTATGAAATTAGACCCTTCGTATATCCAGAATAAATCCTGCCATGTTATCCCGTTAGTTGACCGAGCTATTTATTTGTTTACGCATTAAATTTTGGTATTTCTTTTATTTTTTGTAAACCAATAAATATTCGTATATAAAATTTCAAATGCATATAAAATCAAAAGGGGTAATGAAGCGCACCGGGTTTAGCTAGTATTTTATAAATTATAGCATTTTGTTTACGTTTAAAAATTGTTGGGTGCGCTTAAAATGCTGCTACAAAAATGGTAATTATAAAATGTGAGTACACCTAAGTCTGTTTTTACACGGTCTTTAAGTACACGGTTTTGATATAACACGGTTTGAAAATTGAATATTTTTAATTTATTTACACGATTTTATTCCATTTAGCACGATTTGAAATTTTATGTACTTAAATTTTTTTGTCAAATTTAATTTTTGCGAAGTATGTTCATATCACAAAAAAGTATTTATGAAAGAAAAAAGTCTGAAACCATCGATAGTTTGCGAACACTAGCTTAAAGATTTAAGTGAATTCCCCTTTAGCGCGTACAAACAATTTTTACTGGTCAAAGCAAATGTGAATAGCACTATGTGCATACAATAAAATTTACTGGTCAGAGCAATTGAAACGTGTTAATATTTTGTGAACTGTTAATGCAATAAGACGTGTTTGGTAAAGAAAAAAATTAAAATTCTTGTTTTTCACTAATTTTAATAGGTTTTAGAGATTAGGAACAAATCACCCATTTTTGTATAAGATCAATGTCTTTTTTACACGGTTTTTTTTTACACGGCTTCTTCTGGAACCAATCTACCGTGTAAAAACAGACTTAGGTGTAAATCACTTTACATATGACTCTAAAACGATGTGGAAACTGCCCTTTACCTGGATACAATTATTTCTTATCGTAACCTTGTAATATCAAAACACATACACAGATATTTCATAATAATATTCAAAATAATTTGGAAATTTTGAATTTTGGAAGGAAAAAAAATAAGTCATAGGAAGAACTCGATATTGTGAAAAAATGTTCTCTTTATAAAAAAATGTAAAAAAATATAAAATAAATTAACAAAACAACTCTACAACAGGACTTTAGCTTCAGAGTTGTATTTTTCACATTTATGTGCAGTAGTATTGTTATCCTAGTTTGGAGGGTATATTATATCCATAGTATAGAGGGAATATTCGTTTGTAAAACTTCGAAATATACATTTTAAACCCCACAAAGTATATATATTCTTGATCAGCATAAAATTCACCGGACATTGTTCACCGGAATTGTTTCGAATTTGGTAATTGAAGTTCGTAATGAATACTACAGGCTATGACAGAAATTGTCTGTGCATGTCCACGCCTTCGTATAGTCCCAATATAAGGGCACCTCCCGATATTCCGTATTTTGATGATTTTAGCGACATTATTCAGCGGAATTGTTTCAAATTTGGCAATTGTGTGTGCAGGTCGACGTTTTGGTGTAGCCCCCATATAACGGTACCTCCGATATGTAGTATTTTGATGATTTTAGCTACATTATTCACCGTTTTTTTTTTTTTTCAAGTTTCACATTTGAATATTGTAATGTAATTATGACAAAAGTTGCCCATGCAGGTCCACGTCGTCATATCGACCCTAATATAACGGTTACATTCGGTATTTTTCCAAATGGTGGAGGGATTTCAAGCTTTTAAATATATTCGCTGTTTAATGGAAAATTTTACTTATATTTAACCCAAATGTTACGGTCTATTTCACCCACTAAATATTACCCGATGACCATCAAAATTGGAAGGCTTCTAACTGATAATGATAACTTTCGCACCGATTGGTCTAAAATTGCGATCAGTACAACAACTGCAAAATCAGGAAAATTTTCAGCTTGTTATTTATTTCAACCCCTAAATATTACGCGAACATCTCCGAAAGCAATAGGCTTCTATTCTGACACTAACTCCACCTCCAAATTTCGTGAGGATTACAAATTAACATGGACAGACGGACGGACGGACATACATAGCGAGATCGACTCAGCTCGGCGAGATAGGAAGATCCATATATACATTCCTATGTGGGAAACCAATATTTCGAGGTGTTACATAATTTTTGGCCCAATCAAACTTATTACACCCCCAACATATAGTGTTGTAGGGTATAAAAAAGCAGTAAGTTCGCACGGACCGAACTTTTAATACCCTCTGCCATTTGCAACAAATTTGGAAACTCTCAAAAAAAAAAAGCAAATAAAGAACCTTAAATTCGGCCGGGCCAAACTTATAATACCTTCCACCTTAGGGTAAAAGAAACATTAGAAGAAATGTGGCAAAAACCATTAAATTAACGAATATCGGAAGGTACCGTTATATGGGGGCTATACCAAAACGTGGACCTATAATTACAATGTTTCGCTACACGAGGACACATTATGACCCACAAATACCAATTTTTAGACAAATCAGTGAAAAAATGTGGCAAAAACCATAAAAATACCGAATATCTGGATGTACCGTTATATGGGGGCTATATCAAATCATGGACCCATGCATGCAATGTTTCGCCACCGGAGCTGGAACCCATTATGACTAACAAATACCAATTTTCGGACAAATCCGTGAAAAAATGTGGCAAAAATCATACCGTGGTACCGTTATATGTGGGCTATACCAAATCATGGACCCATACATGCAATGTAACGCCACCGGAGTTGGAACCCATTATGACCAACAACTACCCAATTTTAGACAAATCCGTGAAAAAATGTGGCAAAAATCATCAAATTACCGAATATCGGGATGTACCGTTATATGGGGGCTATACCAAATCATGGACCCATACCTGCAATGTTTCGCCACCGGAGCTGGAAACCATTATGACCCACAAATACTAATTTTTAGACAAATCCGTGAAAAAATGTGGCAAAAAAAAAAAAACTAAAATACCGAATATCGGGAGGTACCTTTATATGGGGGCTATACCACAACGTGGACCTATACATGCAATGTTTTGCCACAAGCTCAGGGACCCGTTACGACCTACGAATACCAATTTCCAGACAAATCCGTGAAAAAATGTGGCATAAATCATCAAAATACCGAATATCGGGAGGTACCGTTATATGGGGACTATACCAGAACGTGGACCGATATATCTCATTTTCAATACCAACCATCCTAGACACAATGCAAATAGCTCTGCTAAATTTTGGCGCTCTACGTCAAATAACGTGGGCTGTATCGTGATTTCAACAGACAGACAGACGGACAGACAGACAGACGGACATCGTTAAATCGACTTAGAATTTTATGCTGATTATGAATATATATACTTTATGGGGTCTAAAACGAATATTTAAGGATGTTACAAACGGAATGACAAAGTTAATATACCCTCCTTTCCAAGGTGGAGGGTATAAAAAATAATAATAATAATAAAATAAAAGCCGTTAAAATCTTAAAATTACCGAACATAGGGAGTTACCGTTATATTGGGATCTATTCGAAGACGTGGACCTGCATACACAATTTTTCTGTCCGAATATAAAGAGATAAAGTCATATCGGTGCTATAACTAAACTTTGACCTCTATTGCCCTTTTTCAATACCAAAAGTCAGTCCTGTAGTCGAAGGACACATTTGAGTAAAATTTTATCAACCTACTTCAAATCGTTCGGAAGCAAGAATGATTTCCACAGACGGACGGATAAAGGGACAGATAGACAGACGGACGGTCAGCGTTACATCGACATAGAATTTTATGCTGATGAGTATATATTTCGAGGTGTTACAAACGGAATGACAATCTTAATATACCCTCCATACTATGGTGGAGGGTATGAAAAATATTTTATATATTAACATTTTATAAAAAATAGCTACTCACCTTAAAGATATGTTTCACAAAGAATTGTTGTAAATTCTCATTGGCATAGTTAATGCACAGCTGTTCAAAACTGTTATCCTCGAAATTTTCAAAACCAAATATATCCAGTACACCAATGGTATTGATGTTCTTCACAGGATTCTTGTCGATAGTGTCGTTGATGCGTTTAATGATATGCACAAATATATGACCGTACAAGGCTTTGACAAAAGCATCACGTCCTTCTAGGGCTGAATCCTTCGAAAGGCTAGTGACCACATGTTCTCCATGAATTATCATTGTCTTTTGTGTGAGTGTTTCACACAGGATTTCTGTGGACACACCCAGCAGCGATGAAACGCGTGCAGCATTGTCTGGATCATTGACTTCAGCCGCCTCCATGTTGCGTATCTCGGTGGCCCTGAAACCCAAATTGCCCAAGTGCAAAACAGCTGCTAGCAAATTAAAAATTTGCCATTGCTCTTCGGCACTGAATGACAAAACATTCATTGCCGAACGGATATCAGAAAAATCTTTGGCATCATTCTTGCCGGGCAGTTTGTAGCAACCACCCTGCGATAAATAATGATACTTAGCCGGTGACTGCTCCTGCAGATGTAAACGTTTACGTTCCTCAGGATTGAGACCGGCCAACATCGAATAGAAAATGTGATAATTTCGTTCATCGTGATTCTGTGAAACAATACGCGACTTCTCCAGTAGATACTGTTCGATTTTGGCCCCCTGTATAACACCTGCTTCCGTGAAACGAACTTCTATGTATTTGCCAAACCGGGAGGAATTATCATTGCGTACTGTCTTGGCATTGCCGAATGCCTCCATTATGGGATTGGCTTCAATAATTTGTTGTTCAATCCATGAATGTTTGCCACTGATGGCGGCCAAATATTGAAGTATTAGCTTTGTACTCTCCGTTTTGCCAGCACCCGACTCGCCACTGATTACGATACACTGATTGGTCTTTTCTCGTCGCATTTCCTGGAAAGCATTGTCACTGATGGCAAAGATGTGCGGAGGCAATTCATTGATTTTTTTGCCTCGATATTCATTGATTTCCTTATTCGTATATATGGGCAGGACCTGGTAGGGATTGATGGCAACCAACATGGAACCGGTGTAGGTCTGCAAAGAGAAAAGAAATTGATTAAATATAAGTTTGAAGTATGGTTAATATAAATATAAAGTTATGGTATTTCAAAACGTAAAATTCGCTATTAGTTTTAGCTAGACCCAAGTCAAAACTATTTCAAATGAGATTTACATAAGGGATATATTGATTTTACCCTACACCATGGAATGTAGGTTACATTAAATTTGTCTACAACCTCTAAGTATTCGCTGAAGACCCCAATGTGCACTAAATGACCAATATCAGTCCAAATGACCTGAACTTTGGCATATCCGACCGAATTCAGTCTAGAGGTAAGTACATCCAATTTGGAAAAAATCGTTTTAGATATAGCTTTAACTCCCATACATAGGTTTCAGCCGATTTGGGGTTTTAAGTCCCTCGCATGCGTAATATGCACCTCACAAGAATGATATTTGGTACGAGATAACTTATGAAGCTCAAAAATACCTCTGCCAAAAGATCGGTTTAGATTTATTTATAGCTTCGATAAGAATCTTCATCCGATTTTACGGTTATTGCTTACAATATATGTAAAATCAGCCCAAATTGAATAGATTTTTATACCCTACACCACATAGTGGTAAGGGTATTATGTCTTTGTGCATTTGTTTGTAACATGGGGAAGGAAACGAGATAGACCCATAGTTACTTTTGAGAACCTTCATAGAATCACTTTCTGAGTCGATTTATGCATGTCAGTCCGTCTGTCCATGTATTCTTGTGAACAAAATGCAGGTCGTATTTATTATCCGATTGAGATGAAATTTTCCAAACAATATTTTTTTTGGCCCAAGGACGAACCCTATTGAAATTGGTGAGAATCGGATCAAATTTAGATATAGCTCCCATATATATCTTCATCCGATTTCGGGTATAAATGTGCACCAAATGTCCACTATCAGTCCAAATTACCTGCATTTTGGCACACCCAACCGAGTTCGGCCTAGATGCAAGTATATCAAATTTGGAGAAAATCGGTTCGGGTTAATTGTGCACCAAATGGCCGATATAAGTCCAAATGGACTGAATTTTAGTACATCGGACCAGATTCAGCCTAGAAGCAAGTATATCAAATTTAGTGAAAATCGGTTCAGATATAGATATAGCAACCATATATATGTTTCATCCGATTTCAGGTTAATTGTGCACTAAATGGTCAATATCAGCCCAAATCACCTGAATTTTCGTACATAAGACCGAATTCAGTCTAGAAGCTAATACGTCAAATTTGGAGAAACCCGGTTCAGAGATAGCTATAGTTCGTAAAATGCACGATAGAATTAGATAGATTTTGATTTTGTACCAAATATCTCATATAGCTCTGAAATGCCCTGTATAAACCTTTTTACGAGAGCTCTACTAAATATGCATAGTGGTGTAGGGTATCATATAGTCGGCCCCGCCCGACTTTTGAGCTTTCCTTACTGGTTTTATATTCAACCGAATTTTACAATTCGGTGAAACTCGATCCGGTATATATATTGATCCAATATCTTTAATATAATCCTTATCGAAGTCATATCATGCACTATACAGCAATGTTATTTGGTTCAGAGTTGGTATGATCTACTTTACATAAATTCTCCATGTACACTTTTTTTGTTACGGGAGTTCTTCTAAATATGCATAGTGGCTTAGGGTCGGTACCGCCTGACTAGTCGTCACCTCCCCACTTTTGACCTTTTCTTACTGGTTCCTTTTCCGGGAATAATAATAAAATAATAGAAAAATGGTTACTTTTTACACCAAAGAGTCTTCAAAATCTTCCATTTGAAGTTTATTTGGAGGAGGAGTATATTAGTTGAACCATTGCACAATGGACCCACATCTATTTTTTTCTGTCCAAAACTATTTCAACGTTTTCACATGTAAACCCTAGAACTCTATCCCTTCACCCAATACCAAATTCAGTAAAATTTAGTACGCATATCCAAAATAAGCTACATCTACATCGTAGACACCATCAGTGATCCAGAATTAGAACCCCTCGGTACTTTCTGCATTTACAAAACAAACACCAGAATTCAACACCAGATTCCAAGAGAGGCTTTATTATCAAATTTCGGGGTTTCAGCTCTATTCCTTCACCCAATATCAACTTTAGTACTATTCGTACAATTACAGCATGCATTTCCATAAACACCTCCATATCTCTATTCCAGGTACCAATACGAACCTTAATATTAAATTTCAGAATCATATCTCTATCCCTTCACCCAATACCAATTATAGTACCATTCAGTACTCTTCATACAGTTATAATACATACTTCCGAAACCAACTCCAGTCTACCAGTCTACACATAAACAGCGACCTCTCAATAGATTTAAAATTTCTAGCACTATCTGTTCACCCAATACCAAATTTTGTACTATTTAGTACTATTCGTACGAATATAGGACGCATTTCCAAATCCTCTGCCAAATATCAAGCACAGATACAATCATTAATCTAAAATTTCATGATACTAGCTTCAGTCGTATCGTCTGGGCGGTGACGTTACCTACTTCCATTACATCTATGGGCCTACTCTTCCTGGTACTAAAAAAATTAATTACTTTTAGAATTCGAACATTTATATCAAATTTTATGCGAAATCATAAGAAAATATAGCTGACTTATTTCGCAAGTTATAACAGTTAAAAGTATTGAAAATTATAACCCTTTTTGGGTGAGGTACCCAAAGGGGTTCGCAGACATATATCATCTTCACAACAGAGGTTGCTTTAGCAAAAATGTTTGTATGTGTGAAATTTGAAGAAAGTTGGATATTTATTTCGCCTTCCTTGAGCGTTTTGCTTTTTAAAATCTTGAACCCCATGTGGGGGAAGTACCAGAAGAAATGTTCCAATGTCTACCATCTTAATAATAGACCTTGTGTTGATGGAAATATTGAGATGTAGCAAGTCCGAATGGAATCGATTGTTAATTTCGCGTTTTATGAGCCTAATGGATATTCGAAATTTTGACCCTTTGTGGGGGAGGTACGAGAAGGAGAGGACCGATATATCCCATCCTAACAGGAGATCTTGTGTTAGTAGAGATAGTGGGATGTGTGAAATGTGAAGAAAACCGGAAGCTTGACTCCGATTTTATAACCGTTTTGGTTATTCAAAACGTTGACCATTTGGAGGAGGTACATGAAGGATGGTTCGACCTCTATCATCTTTATAACAGATATTGTGCTGATAGAAATATTGAGATGTGCAAAGTTTGAATGGAATTTGATGTTAATTTCGCATTGTATGAGCTTTATGGATATTGAAAATGTTTACCCTTTTTAGGGGAAGTACCAGAAGGAGTGGACAAATATATTTCATATTCACACCATACCTTGGGTTAATAAAAATTTTGTGATGTGTGTACTTTGAAGGCATTCAGACTCTTACGTCACATTTTGTAAGAGTTATAATTATTCAAAAATTTGACCCTTTGTGTTGGAGGTACTTGACGGAGTGGACAGATTTTGTCCATTTTCGCATCTGAGCACTAATGCAACTATTAGAATTTGCAAAGTTGAAGCAACATTGGATTATCCTTTCCCTTTCTGTGCAGTAATTTTCATACCCTCCACCATAGTAGGGAGGGTATATTAAGTTTGTCATTCCGTTTGTAACACCTCGATATATACATGTTAGATCCCACAAAGAATATATATTCTTGATCAGCATGAAATTCTATGTCGATTTATCAATATCCGTCCGTCTGTCCGTCTGTGGAAATCACTCAAGCATCCGAACGAAATGAAGTAGGTTGATAAAATTTTACTCAAATGTGTATTATGTCTGCAGGACTTTGGTTTTGAAATTGGCCATGTAGGTCCGTCTTCGTATAGCCCCCATATAATGGCACCTCCCGATGTGCGGCATTTTTATGATTTTAGCGACATTATATGCCGGAATTGTTTCAAAATTAATATTTAAAGTTTGTAATAGATACAACGGCTTAAAACAGAAAATGGGCCATGTAGGTCCACGTCTTCGTATAGCCCCCATATAACGGTACCCCCCGATATTCGGTATTTTTAAGATTTCTGCGACATTTTTTACCGGAATTGTTTCAAATTTGGTATTTGAAGTTCGTAATGGGTACTACATCCTAAGACAGAAAATTGTCCTTGCAGGTCCACGTTTTATAACCACCATGGTACATCCCAATATTCGGTATTTTGATGATTTTAGCTACATTATAAGCAGATTTTTTTTTCAAGTTTCGCATTTGAATATTGTAAGAGCTTGTGACAAAAGTTGCCTATGCCGGTCCACGTCGTCGTATAGACCCTAATATACGGCTATATTCGGTATTTTTAAGATTTTAACAGAATTTCTAACGGATTTTATTTTATTTTATTTTATTTATTTATTTATTTATTTTTTTTTTTTTTTGAAAATTGTTCAATTTGTACCAAATGGTGGAGGGTATTCAAAGTTCGGCCCAGCCAAACTTACAGCTTTTTTTTTTTTTGAAAATTTCTAACTTTTATGGGAGAGATACAAGATGGAGTGGACCGATTTTCTCCGAACTCGATCTATGATATTAATATTACGATGTACCAAGTTTGGACCAAATCGGATACTCTTTCGAGAGTAATCGTGAGCACCAAACAGACAGACAGACGGATCGCTAGATAGACTCCAAATGTCCTGAAACTCATTTGGTCCAAAGAGACCTAGAGTCTAAATAACTGATCATGTGCTATTTTAGCCGTGGCTGAACTGTAAGGCTAAAGCTAATTTCAATAGGTGTTGGCTTTTAAACCCTGCCCGTCGCTCCAGAAAACAAACACCCAAACAGATACTTTTAGGTCGTTCGCATTACCTGAAGCATTGACTTTATTTCGATGCTATTGTTATTGGCAAAATAACAACCAACAACTACAGGGCAGTAAGCACATATATGGGAATATAGCAAATATAGAATATAGCAAACGATACAAATATTTAATTTCAATCAATAAAAAATCAAACCTATAAAAAGACACAAATCGTTTTCCAATGCACACATTTTAACTGGGCACGTGAAAGAGCTCAGTTTTGTAAAAAAAAAAAATATTTTTTCTAAAAATTGTAGTAAAATATAATGAAATTCTTGGTAGGTTGCACTCTAATTTTGGTATCCGTCCAGGGACAATATGTCTATGAGACAGCAGCTCAAACGGGCCAAATGCAACGTTTTGTGAAACCGCGGCAGGGAGCTTCGATCAAGTTTTGCTTGCCTTTGATGCTGATATTGGCGAGAGTGGTTTTGGCAACGCTAAGCCTCAAAGCAACAACTGCAAAAGCCAATGCTGTAAGTTTCGAGCGGCTGAATACAGCCCTGTAAAAATTTCCCTTTTTCCTCAAATAATAATTTTACTTCCATATCTGTGTTTCTTTTGATTGTTCCTTTAGTCTGTGGTACATCAATCGGCAATCGCATTGTTGGTGGCACACAGGTTCGCCAAAACAAATATCCCTGGACAGCCCAGTTGGTAAAAGGTCGCCATTATCCGCGTCTCTTCTGTGGTGGCTCTTTGATTAATGATCGCTATGTGTTGACTGCTGCCCATTGTGTCCACGGTAATCGTGATGAGATAACAATCCGCTTATTACAATTGGACAGATTATCCCGGGATCCTGGCATTACCAGAAAGGTGAGAAGTCATAACAATGATCATTGGGTATTCAGTTACGATAGTTACATAAATAAACCAGTTCTTCTGAAGGAGGATCAATAAATAAGAACTTTTGGAAGGAACTTCCACGCGAATATCTAC
Organism: Musca domestica; assembly: GCF_030504385.1. NCBI lineage: Eukaryota > Metazoa > Arthropoda > Insecta > Diptera > Muscidae > Musca > Musca domestica. Next base: position 1,268,477 of record NW_026712218.1, read on the forward strand.
AGATCTTCTATAAGAAGATCTACACATTTTTCTATGCGAAGGTCTACGGAAATACTTTTTAAAGACCAAGAAGATTTACAAATATTCTTTAAGAAGATATGCATATCAGATATATGAACACAATCTCTAGATCTCTCTAGAGAACTCTCTATATAAGATCCATAGATATTTCTGGGAAATCTGGGAAATCCTTCTTTAGAAGATCAATGGATCTTCTTTAAAAAAATCGAAATATTTTCTTAAGAATTATTTGAGATCTTGAGATATTCCTTGAGACGCTCCTAGAAAAGATTTTGTAACCTTCTTTGAGATGATTATGAGATCTTCCTTAAGAAGATTTTGAGATATTCTTTTAGAAAGTCTTGAGATGTTCCTTTAGAAGATCTTTAGATTATCTTGAGAATATCTCGAAATGTCTCCGAAGATTAACTGAGTAAATAGTGAAATGTTCCACGAAAAGATTTTCCTTGCAGAGGTCTTGAAATCTTCATTGAAAAGATTTTGAAATCTTCCTTGGGAAGATCTGCAGATATTTTTTGTTAGGACTCCGCGATCGATTTTGAGATTTTCCTGGAAAAGTCTTGAAATCTTCACATAGAAATTATCTTGAGATTTTATTTAAAAACCTTGAGAACTTCTTTGAGAAAATCTTGAGATATTCCTTGAGAAGATCTTCTTGAGATATTCCTTGAGAATATCTCGAACTCTTACAAAGGAAGATCTTGAAATTTTCCTTGAGGATAACCTGAAATCTTCTCTGAGAAGTTCATCCCTGGACATATATTTTGATCTTCCATGAGAAGTTCTTGAAATCTTCACTGGGAAGATATTGAGATCCTTTTTGAAACGATCTTCGGATCTTCCCTAAGAAGATCATGAGACCCGCCTTGAGAAGGTATAGTATTTTTCTGACAAAATCTTGATATATTCCCTGAGGAATACTTGAGATTTTACCCGAGAAGATCTTGAGATTTTAATTGAGAAGATCCTGAGGCCTTCCTTGAGAATATCTTCAGGCCTTTCTTGAGAAGATCTAAAGAAGATTTCCTTGGAGGTTCTTAAGGTCTAAAGAACTTTCTTGAGAGGATCTACCTGAAGGTCTGAAATCTTCCTCAAAAAGATCTGCTTTGAGAAGATTTTAATACCTCCTATGAGAATTTATTGTGATTTTTCATGAAAAATATTTGCTCATCTCTTCTGAATACGGAATGGTCATCAATTTAAAACTTTTAAAACTGTTTTTTTTTTTTTACTAAATTTTGTATATTTTTCCCACTTCAGGTTGTCCGGACCATTGTCCATCCCCAATATAATCCCAATACAATTGTCAATGACGTTGCCTTGTTGAAATTGGAATCCCCTGTAACATTTAATGATGAAATTCGTCCCGTATGTTTGCCAGATGCAAATCAAACCTATGATGGAAAAAATGCGATTGTTGCCGGTTGGGGTCTATTGAAGGAGGGTGGTCAAACATCGAACTATTTGCAAGAAGCCACCGTTCCAATTATTTCCAATCAAGAATGTCGTCTCACCAGATATAAGAACATAATTCAAGATGTTATGCTATGCGCTGGCTTGGTGAAATCGGGCGGCAAGGATGCCTGCCAAGGTGACGGTGGTGGTCCATTGATGGTTAACGAGGGTCGTTTCGCATTGGTTGGTATGTGTTTGGAAAAATGGAGAATAATTGAATTTTTTTGTTTTTATAATTATGTTCTATTTTGCCTCTTAGGTGTTGTTTCATTTGGCTATGGCTGCGGCCAGGCTAATGCTCCCGGTGTTTATGCTCGTGTTACCAAATTCTTGAGCTGGATTAAAACGAACACCAAGGATGGTTGTTACTGCAGTGCTTAATTCACATATGGAGATATATGAATCAAAGCGAATTGCCAAAATTTATAATTTATAAACTATAACAGTACGTATTTACGAAAGCAACACCAGATACCAAGAGATACCTTAATATCGAATTTCGGGATTTCAACTCTATACATTAAATCAATACCACATTTAGTAATATTTAGTATTTTTCGGACAATTATAGTACACATTTCCAAAACCACCTCCAAGTCTTAACCACAGATACCAACATGGACATCTTCATCAAATTCCAGACCTATCCCTTCATATTTGAGCCATAGCCAAATCTGAACCGATCTTGACAAAATTTGATGCACTTATTTCAAAGCTGTATTTGATATCTGGTAACAAAGATCATTGATACCAGATCCGAATCGGTTAAAACATATATAGGAGCTATAGCTATATTTGAACCGATTGAATTCAGTCGTAGATGCCAAAATTCAGTCCATTTGAGCTGATATTAGCCATTTCATGCACAATAAACCTGACATCAGATAAAGATATTTGTGGAGCTATATCCTAATCTGAATCGACTTCGATTATCACACGCCTACGCATCATGACTGATCCTTTTGCAAAATTTCAAGATCCTGGCTTGAGCCGTTTCGTATGGGCGTTGAATCTCTAATTTCACTTCTCTTTTATATATATAGATAGATGTAAGGTCGGTTAACTGAAAATCCCTAAAAATTTGGGACAGATGCCAAAGTCTCTTAAAAATTCGAGAAATTACAGATATAACATTTAAAATACCCATAATGCAGTGGGTTTTCGAAAATGGTGGACTACTCTAGACAATTTTTGCCAGGAATTTGTCTATATTTTCTTAAGTATTAAATTACAGAGACATCATCTGGAAAATATAAATAGGAACAGCAAGAATGGCAACAAGTAAATAAGCAGTAAGTTCGGCCTGGCCGAACTTTGAATACTCTCCACTATTTAGAACGAATTAGAAAATTTTCGAAAAAGATAACATTTGCCACAAATTCTGTTAAAATTTTAAAAATATCGAATATAGCCGTTATATTAGGGCCTGTACGACGTGCACCTACATAGTCATTGTTTGTCACAAGCCATTACCATATTCAATTTCGAAACTTGAAATAAACAGTAAATAATGTAGCCAAAATCATTAAAATACCGCTCATAGGGAGGTACCGTTATATAGGAGCTATACGAGGACCTGGACCTGCATAGACGATTTTCTGTCTTAGACTGTAGCATCCATTTCGAACTTCAAACACCAAATTTGAAACAATTCCGGTGAAAAATGTAGCTAAAATTATCAAAATACCGAATATCGGGAGGTATCGTTATATGGGGGCTATATGAAAACGTGGACCTACATGGCCCATTTTAACCGGCCTACTGGCAAAATAAACATGTGTGCAAAATTTTAGCCTTCTATCTCAATTCGTTTGAAAGATATCGTGATTACAACAGACAGACAGACAGGCAGACACACAGACAGACAGGCAGACAGACAGGCAGACAGACAGACGGACATGGCTAAAACGTATTAGAATTTTACGCTGATCCAGAATATATACTTTGTTGGTCTAAGATCCTTATTTCGATGAGTTACAAACGAAATGACAAAATTAATATACCCTCCATAGTATGGTGGAGGATATAAAAAATGGCCGGTGCTACTCTTGAGGCAAAAACCTTCAAAAAAGGAAAAGTATTGGAGGTTTTGAAGGTTACATGGCGACTAAAGTATATGCTGAACCTATACAAAGTATTTATTGCCCAGTAGAAATGCTACCCAATAAGAACCCGAAACATCAAATGGCGGTTGATTCCGTTGACAATTGAGGGAAAAACTTTCAAAATGTGGGAGCTAGGACAAATAGTGGATGGATCTTCATTATTTTATCATTGAGAATCAACAATTTTAAATTTTAGCTAATTTGGTTGAAAATGTCTCAGAAACCCTAAATATACCTAAAATCACGAGACGAATGTGGATCTGAATTGAGGGGTGGGGACTATACATTAACGAACGGCTCTCACACACGCCAACATGTTAACGGTCATCCGAGACTCGGACGACACAGGTCTGAAACTAGGTCCATTCGCTTTGTCCAATTTTGGCATACTCTTTCGGACAGTATCTGACGAATAAATTGCCATTAAAACGTGTTCGTCTGTATAGACATAAGCCACTAATATTGCCTCACCAGAAATTGTCTAAAAGCGTTAAATCACACTACCTGGAGGCCAAGCGACCAATCCGGAACGTGAAATAAGATGTTCATTAAACTCGCCTCTCAATAAGTCCACTGCTTCGCGTGCTGTGTTGAGTGAGAAGCAACCAAAACACACTGGACACGATCTTCTCCCTGACAATTAAAACAATAATAATTTTTATGACTGTTCGGATTGTTGTGATTCCCTCATAAATCCATTCTTTATTATATTTATATTTCCTCATACTACAGAAGTACTTTTTTCGGAGTAGACACGAAAAAACCACCATTACTCATTCACCATCCATAACATTACCTCTTTCTATGAAAAACCACCATTTAAAACCCCGTGAATTATCACTCAGAAAGATACCATTCCTTCCCTATAGCTGTGGCATATTTGCCATAATCAGTCTACCTTTATATTTTTTACAAAAATATTAATTTCACAAAATAATTATTATTACTTACGTAAATCTTCTTTTGTTTATAGCGTATTTCCAGATTTCTCAGTATTGTGTACTCTTGCAGTTCGCCCAACGTTATCATATCCTCAACACCATTCTGTGATGTCAAATGCATTGCCTTGACAATATCTGCATTTTGTACCCAATACTGTTTGCCATAGTCGTCGGTAACTAGGGTACGATTTTTATCTGTGCGAACGACACGTGCTCCAAAGGGGATTGCAAATTCACTATCTCCAACCTGTTGCGATTTGACCCATACATATTCAGCCTGGAAACACACAAAAAAGTGGTATTTATTGTAGATAATAAATGAATAAATTGATAAAAGCTTTAAAAAATTGTGTACATTCTAAAAAAAAAAAACAATTACGATGTTGAGTGATTATTTTGTAAAAACGTGTATCGAGGGATATTTTGAAATCTATGTGGCGTTTAAATTAATAAAAAAAATATTATATCTGTGAATCTTAAATCATTTGTATATAATCATGCTTTGATGGCAACTCCTGATTAGGTATTAAGAATGGATTGTCATAGAATTGAAACATGTAGATTTTATAGCGGAAAATGTAGTACAATAATTTTAAAAAAATAATTTGATTTGGTCCTGAATTCAAACGTGTCCCACTTTAAACTACAAATGCCAGTAAGACCGTTTGAATAATGCTGTTAAACTTTTCAAAAAACCATAAACTGGGTGAGGACGTTGAATGGGGGTCATACAAAAGCGGGAACCTCTATAGACAATTTTATGCTGCAAAGATTTTCATCTTCCAAATCTTCTTAAATACCAAATTTGAAACAGTGATAAATTTGATTTGGATTATCAAAATACCGAATATCGGTGGTATCGGAGCTAGAACCCATTATGATCTACGAATATCAATTTTTAGGCAAATCCGTGGAAAAATGTGGCGAAAATCATTAATATATCGAAAATCGGGAGGTACCGTTATATGGCGACTATACCAAAAGGCGGACTGATATATCTCATTTTCAATACTAACGATCCTAGGCACAATGCAAATTGTTCTGCCAAATTTTGAAGCTTTGCGTCAAATAATGTGGGCTGTATCGTGATCGGACAGACAGACGGGCATCGCTAAATCGGCTTACAATTTTATGCTGATTATGAATATATATTTTATGGGGTCTATGACCAATATTTAGGGATGTTAAAAACGGAACCTCTTTTTTAAGGTGGAGGGTATAAAAATACTTGGACAGAAGAACAGATATGTATAAATCTTTGGTGATCATCAAGAATAACTATGGGCTCATTTCGTTGCTATTCGCAAACAAAATGCGCATAGGTATAAAATATATTTTAAGATAGGAGCGACAACCTCAGAAATATACAGACTTCCTGCCTAAAACTAAATTTACTATGAGGAAGTAGTTTGCGTTCTTAGTGAATAAAAACTCTCTCTTTGGAAAAATGGTTAACATTGGTCCCATTTAACGATACCTCATGTTACTATACCGGGCAAGGCTTAAAGGTTAACCCAACAAATACAGACTTCTGCATTCAAATTTAAGGTGAGTAGGTCGAAACTCTCAGGCGTACAGCGAGCAGCTTCAATTCTAATCACAGGCGCATCAGAAAGTACACCTTAAGCAGCCATTAATGTAATGCTAAACATCGATCCGGTCGAACTTGTTATACAGTACCAAGCTGCACGAAGTTCGATAAGACTGTCCAAACAGAAAATGCTGCATACGACACATCAGGATAATGCCAGTTTGTTGAACTTTCAAAGAGCTAAAGATAACATTAATACCGTTCCTGAACGGAAGAGCATTGCGATACTGATTCCAAGCAGAGGTGGAGGAAAATGCATTGTTTCCGACAGAGATCTTTGCCAGCATGAAAGCGGCAGAATTGATTAAAACTATGGAGGATGAAATTACTGAACCGTTGACTATTTATGTGAATAGTCATAGTTATAAGGCTATTGAGTCTTCTCCGATTCATTGTAATACTAAAGAAAATAAGAATACAATTCGAATTCAACCTAGAATAAAATGCTTTCAACTTGGAGAAAATCGATTAAGATATAGCTATATCTCTTATAAATTTATATGTATATTAGTGTTTCAGTCCCTCACATTCGTAATTATATTATATCTAGATCGACTCAAATTTGGATATAGTTTCCATATACATCTTCATCCAATTTCATAGTTATTGTGCACCAAATATGTAATATCAACACAAATTGGATGGATTTGTGCAAATGCAATTGGAAGTAAATTCGACATTTGGTAAAATTCTGTTCCCATATATCTACAGCTTTTATATATTTTTTCAATTTTTTCAAATTATAACTGAACGAAAGCTACTCAAAAAAGGTTCGTAGTTGTATGATCTACTTCACATAAATTCCCAATATAAAAAGTGGTATAGGGGATCATACAGTCGGCCCGCCAGATTTTTGAAATTGACCTTAGATATGACTTCTTATCAATTATCTGTCAAACAAATCATGTTTATAAAAGTATTTATCAAAACCAACAGACTTTTCGACAATAAAGAGTATTTCTAGATATATGTATTCCGTGCGCTTTTAATACCCTATACCACATAGTGGTAAAGGTATTATGTCTTTGTGCATTGGTTACTGAGTCGCTTTATGCATGTCAATCCATCCGTCTATCAATGTATTTCTGTGAACAAAATGCAGGTCTCATTTATTATCCGATTGAAATGAAATTTCCAAACAATACTTGTTTGGCCCAAGGACGTGTTAATTATGCACCAAATAGAAGCAAGTACACTAAATTTGGCAAATCGGTTCAGGTATAGCTACAGATCCCATATATATATATATATATATATATATATATATATATATATATATATATATATATATATATATATATATATATATATATATATATATATATATATATATATATATATATATATATATGCGTAATATTCACTCCACGAGAACTGAATTTCATCCTAGAAATCAGTACTTCAAATTCGGTGTAAATCGGTTCAGATATAGCTATAGCTCCTGTCTGTCTGTCTGTCCGTCTGTCTGTCCGTCTGTCTTCACGCTATCTTTCGAATTCGAATGAATTGAGATAGATGGCTAAAATTTTGCACACATGCTTATTTTTCCAGTAGGCAGGTTAAATTCGTAAATGTGCCATGTAGGTCCACGCTTTCATATAGCCCCCATATAACGGGACCTCCCTATATTCGGTATTTTGATTATTTTAGCGACATTATTCACCGGAATTGCTTCAAAATTGGTATTTGAAGTTCGTTATGTGAACTACAGTCTGTGACAGAAAGTTGTCTGTGCAGGTCCAGGTCTTCGTATAGGCCCTATATTCCTATTTTCCTCCCTATATTCGGTATTTTGACGATTTTAGGTACAATAGCCACCGAAATTTTTTGAGATGTGGTATTTGAAGTTCGTAATGGATGCTACAGCCTGTGACAGAAAATTGTATGCTGGTCCAGGTCTTCGCACAGCTCCAATTTTTGATGATTTTAGCTACATTATTCACCGTTTATTTTAAGTTTCGAATCTGAATATGGTAATGGCTTATGACAAACGATGCCTATGTATGTCCACGTCGTATAGACCCCAATATAACGTCTATATTCGGTATTTTTAAAATTTTAAAAGAATTTTTTAAGGATTTTATTTTTTAAAAATTTCCAAATTCGTTGCAAATAGTGGAGGGTATTAAAAGTTCGGCCCGGCCGAACTTACTGCTTTTTAACTTGTTGGTATCAGATATTATATACAGCTCTGAAATAAGTGTATTAAATTTTGTCAAGATCTGATATAGCTCCCATATACATCTTCAACCGATTTCGGGTTAATTGTGCACCAAATAGCTAATATCAGTCCAAATGGCTTGAATTTTGGCATATACCAACGAATTCAGTCTAGAAGAAAGTACATTAAATTTGGTTCAGATAAAGCTATAGCCCTCTTACCATCGCTCGTTACCGTGACACTGGTATTGTAGCCCGACGTCAAGGAAATGGACGGAAGAAAACAGCAACATCAGCAGAAATGGTTCGAAAAGTAAAGAAGCGACTTGATCGAAACCCACGTCGCAGTGGCCGAAAAATGGCTGGGCATATCGCAAGTCAGTGGTAAAGTCATTAAAATTCCAAAAAGTGCAAGAACTTATACTGCAACTTTTGGCCGAAAGTGGTGAACTGGCGAATTTGGTATTCTCCGAAGAGAAAACATTCGTTGTCCAGCAGTTTGTAAACAAACAAAATTATCGTGTTTACTTGTCAAAGAGGTCAGCTGAAGATATGGTGTGGGCTGCCATAACAGCCGATGGTCGTTCTCCACTCGTATTAATCACCTGTGGCATCAGAATAAATGCCGAATATTATCGCGAAAATATTCTGGAGGGTGCATTAAAGCCTTGGACACGCAAACATTTTGGCCGCAGACCTTGGGCATTCCAACAGGACTCATCACTATTGCACTCAGCACGCGCCAACCAAGAATGGTTACAAAATGAGGTTCCTCGCTTCATTTCGAGCGCACAATGACCACCAAAATCTCCGGATACCAATCCGTTGAATAATTGTGACTGGAAAATTTTGGAAAGCAAGGTTAGCACTAAAAAGTACCAAAGTGTCGATCACCGCAAGCAAGCGCTTCTCCGGGTGAGTGACCAATTCGAACAAATCTAAATTTATTCTAAAATTTGATGCTGTTTCTGACATTTTTTGCTTTCATTCATAAAAATTAAAAAAAAAAATGTTATGGTGTTTGGCTTTATTGCAGTTTTTTTTTTCTTATCTCACCCTGTATACACTTTATGGGGTCTAAAATAAACATAATATATCCTCAATACCATGGTGGAGGGTTAAAAAAAGAGCTAGATAATTTAATAATATTAGTAGATGATTAAGCTCTTGAAAACATACATGAAACTCTTAAATTTCGGATCAAGAAAGTGGACCGTGTCATCTAGTATTTTGTATGATATCGGAGAAAATTCAAAATTAAATCAAAATCACTACTAAACTAATAAGTTTATCGAGGAATTGTTGCCAAAGTTGGCCTCTTTATCTAACCTTATATAGGGCTTAACCTTAATAATCTATTAAACAGAATCTGCATCCGTACAAAAGTTACAGACTTTAGGGACAGTAGGGGATATTATAGATCTAGATGGGTATGTTTTATGCGCTTTTTGCCTTTATGCAATATTTCAAAACACGGCACTTACAAGATACCTTCACTGGCTATAATTTCCATATATCAATTTTTTTTTAATTTCCAGTGATATAATTTTTATGATGTCAGTACTAATTCACACACATTAAAATATCAAGAAAATTCGGGAATGTTTTATTTGTATTATAAAACCTTTGGAATTTTTAGTGATAAATTTTCCAAGTTAAAACGTGTTGATTTCTATGTCTAACACCATTATAATATTTTTTATTTCTTTATTATTATGTTAAAATGTTTTATTTTGCTTTGGAGGTGAAGGATCTTTGTTATCTGTGTTTTTTTTTTTTTTTTTTTGTCAAGCACTAACATTGATAACATAATTACCCATCCATTCGTGCGACAGTGCGACAGACAACGGTATTCTTTTTCATATCGTTATCTCCAGCTGATATGTATGTTGGGCCGTTCTTCCCACCTCAGATAAGATTATGTTATAGACATGCAGGTAATGGTTATCAATGAAACCCTCAAAAAAAGTTTGAGTTTTTTTTTTAATTTTTTTCGTGTTCAGGCCAAACTGTTTTATTATCTTCTGATTTATGACTTTGGAATCTAAGTAAATAATAATAAAATTTATAGGTGAAGTGTAATCGTTTGACTACGTGGTTTAGGATCAAAGCATTTGGTGTGCCCTTGTTTTTGTTATTTACTCGAAAATTATGTGATAATTTCTATATTTACTGTGATTATCATTAGTTCACACTCATGGTGATGACTTCATCATGATTATGGCAAAATAGAAAATTAATTTTTTGGTTAATTTGCAAAAAACAGGTTGATGAACATGTGTCGCCGGGAGAGCTATCTATTTAATAGTTGATTGATTGTTGATTGACCGATTCATTACTTGCCAGTTAAAGGTGAATCATCGCCACTTAACAAATCGCGTAGGGTATTAGCGCTTAACTGATGCGATTTGGCATATTTTAAAGAGTTTAGTCCAATTTATCAAACATGGATAGTTCTCCGACTGTTTTTAAAAGCTTTGAAGACTTCAGTTCCTGATTTGGTTCAAAATGGGGGTAATATTGGCCCACTCTCTAAAAATGGTATTACATTCCATGTTGTTCTTTAGGCAGTGCAAATGAAATCGACCTTTGCCATGTTTTCAGCGAAACAACAATACTTTGCGCATTTCTCTTAGCAACCTTGCATTCTAAAGCTTTCTATTTCTTATTGAAAATTTTATGACAGCTGATATCGAATTTTATTTATTTATTTATTTATTTTTTTTTTTTTTTTTTTGGAATTTCTTAATATCTTTGCTTGGTTCGTGGAAATTTGTGTACATAAGCATTAAGAAAGTATAAATACATTGGGGTCTGACGCACTTAATTGATTGCTAATTAAAAGTTTAAACATGATAACAATGGTTTTATTGAACCAATGTCGTGGAAAGCGGAAGGGACCATATAATAACGAAATTTTTCATTAGTTTTCGACTGTAGAAAAGTTGTAAATATCATATTCATGTAGAAAAAGAACAGTGTTGGCTTTGTTTGTGCGGGATACCATAGTATTTTGTTGTTGCAAAATGGTCAGGCTTAATCCTATTATTGTTGTTTTTATAAAAACAACGTTTGTTTATTTGTGGAGAACGATGGTAATGTTTACCAGGGGGTAAGGTAGGGAATACCTAGGTTTCGGAAAGAGTCTGGGTTATTCTCCAAGAAGTTATTTTAAAAATAACTTCTATGACAAAAACATTTTTTTACCCAGGTGACGAGATCGTAAACTCAATAGAAGAGGAAAGAGGAAATGTTTAGAAGTGCGGTTGTGTTATAATATACACTCTTGAAATACATCTGCGAAATCTCATCAAAATCCGTACAGATTTAGATGTACCTCAGAAATATATGAACCTGTAAGTAAAATTCTAGATTCCTTCCAACAAGTCATGTTAGGGATTTTGTACCCAAAAACACAATTTGTTCAGTTAGACAAAAAGATTTTATAAAAACTTCAAATAGGACCAGTAAGGAAAGCTCAAAAGTCGGGCGGGGCCGACTATATGATACCCTACACCACTAGCATATTTAGTAGAGCTCTCGTAAAAAGGTTTATACAGGGCATTTCAGAGCTCTATGAGATATTTGGTACAAAATCAAAATCTATCTAATTCTATCGTGCATTTTACGAACTATAGCTATCTCTGAACCGGGTTTCTCCAAATTTTACGTATTAGCTTCTAGACTGGTGATTTGGGCTGATATTGACCATTTAGTGCACATTTAACCCGAAATCGGATGAAGATATATATGAGAGCTATATCCAAATCTGAACCGATTTCGATAAAATTTAAAACAGCTATTCCTGTGCTCTATCTAATACCTGGTACCAAATATCACGGTTGTGGAGTGAATATTACGAATGTATGGGACTAAAACTCTAAATCGGATGAAACATATATATGGTTGCTATATCTATATCTGAACCGATTTTCACCAAATTTGATATACTTGCTTCTAGGCTGAATTTGGTCCGATGTACTAAAATTCAGTCCATTTGGACTTATATCGGCCATTTGGTGCACAATTAACCCGAAATCGGATGAAGATCTATATGGGAGCTATATCCAAATCTGAATCGATTTCGATAAAATTACAAACAGCTATTTCTGGGCTGTATCTTATATCTGGTGCCAAATATCATTCTTGTGGAGTGCATATTACGAATGTGAGAGGCTTAAACACCAAATCGGATGAAAGATATATATGGGAGCTATAGCTATATCTGAACCGATTTTCTCCAAATTTGATATACTTGCTTCTAGGCCGAACTCGGTTGGGTGTGCCAAAATTCAGGTAATTTGGACTGATAGTGGACATTTGGTGCACATTAACCCGAAATCGGATGAATATATATATGGGAGCTATAGCTGTTTCTGAACCGATTTTCTCCAAATTTGTTGTATTTGCTTTAAGGCTAATCTCGGTCACATGTGCCAAAATTCGGGCCATTTGGGCTGATATTGGCCATTTGGTGGTCAATTAATCCGAAATCGGATGAAGATATATATGGGAGCTATATCCAAATCTGAACCGATTTCGATAAAATTTAAAACAGCTATTTCTGTGCTCCATCTAATACCTGGTACCAAATATCACGGTTGTGGAGTGCATAGTAGGAATGTGAGGGACTTAAAGATCAAATCGGATGAAAGATATATGGGAGCTATAGCTATATCTGAACCGATTTTCTCCAAATTTGATATACTTGCTTCTAGGCCGAACTCGGTTGGGTGTGCCAAAATTCAGGTAATTTGGACTGATAGTGGATATTTGGTGCACATTTAACCCGAAATCGGATGAAGATATATATGGGAGCTATATCTAAATTTGATCCGATTCTCACCAATTTCAATAGGGTTCGTCCTTGGGCCAAAAAAATATTGTTTGGAAAATTTCATCTCAATCGGATAATAAATGCGACCTGCATTTTGTTCACAAGAATACATGGACAGACGGACGGACGGACAGACGGACTGACATGCATAAATCGACTCAGAAAGTGATTCTATGAAGGTTCTCAAAAGTAACTATGGGTCTATCTCGTTTCCTTCTCCATGTTACAAACAAATGCACAAAGACATAATACCCTTACCACTATGTGGTGTAGGGTATAAAAATGTTTAGCGTTGCTTCCAAAAAGTCTTCAAAATCTTTAATTTTAAAGCTAACAGAGGTGAATACTGGTAAACCCTTTGCACAATGGAACCACATCCAATTTTCTGCCCAAAACTAGTTCAACGTTTCCATATGCAATCCCTAGAAACCATCGGTGACCACAATAACACATTTTAGAATTTCAGATCTGTCCGTTCCAAACCACCTTCATATCTCAACATATACCAACATAAGCTTCAAATCATTATCAAATTTGAGGATTCCAGTCCTATCACTTTACCCAATAACCAATTTCGATGCATTTCCAAGCCACCGCCAAAATTAAAACACAGATACCATCCTAAATATCAAAATACAGAATTTTATCAAAATTGTGTTTATTTGGTATTTACGTACAATTATAGTACATATTTCGTAACCACCTCCAATTTTTTTCAAAACCACCTCCAGCAGCACCGACCCTAATATCAAATTTAAGATTTCAAGCACTATATCTTCATCCAATTCAAAATTGCACCAAATATAGTACTATTCAGTACTTTTCATGGACTTGTAGTACACATTTCCAAAACCACATCTTTATCACAAACCAACCACCAATAGGGACCCTAATACAAACATTTAATGTAACCATCTTCTTCCGTTCACCTAGAATTGATACTCATATCAATTTTCAAGATTTTGCCACGATCCGTCCACATAATTCCAAATGGCACTGTATGGCACGTATGGTTAGAATTTAGATACAAAAAACCCTTTAGTTTGTCTATCCTACACAACATGAAAGACTCTCACACCAAATTTCACTATATTCCTTCTACAAATACCAAAGTTAATACTATTTAGTACTTTTCCTACTTTTTTACAATCTGACAGTATGCACAAAATGTAATCCTAATACCAAAAATTTAGACTTTCTACTCAATCTTTTACCCAAATACCAAATTTAGTACCATTAAGTACTTTTTAGTATGTATTTCCAAAACCAACCCCACTCACTCACATTGATTCTAATATCAAAATTGAGGTTTCCAGCAGTATCCGTTCACGCAATACCAAATTTTAGTAACATTTAGTGCTTTTCGTACGCTCTTAACCCTCTTAACCCTTCTCCAAAAGAGACATAAAATACCAACATTTTAAGTTTCCAAATCAATTCTTTCAGCCAAAATCAAATTGAACTATTAAATAAGGTTGCATTTCTTAAAACACCTACTTATATCAACACTACCTCCCAAACTTCATTTTATGTCAAACATTTTAGCTCCATTCATGCACAAAATACAAAAAGGTACGCAATTTAAAGATTTTTGGTACTTTTAGTACATCTCCAAAAACACAGCAATATCTCAACGCTACACACCAATATTCACCTACATGCAAAATTTCAAAAGTCTAGTCTCAGCCTTATCAGCTGGACCTGGATGAATTAGTCAGTCCGTCACTCATTACACCCTCAGCCATGGTGGTATAGGTCATTTGATATGACCAAAACGTGCCTAATCGAAATTACGGCGTTATACCATATGTCTCTTTGGACCAAATCCGTTTCAGGATTTCCATCCGTCTCTCTGACTGCCTGGCCGGTGCTCACGATAACTCTCGAAGGGAGTACCCGATTTGGTCCAAACTTTGTACATCGCAATACTATTGTCAAACTTAGATCGAGTTCGAAAATGGGCAACATCGGTCTTCTCTTTCTGGTACCTACCACACAAAACTTCAAGATTTTCATAGACAAGTTAAAATATATTATATATATATATATATATATATATATATATTTCCTTCACTTTATATGATATATTTAATGTTAGATATACCGGGCCGAGATTCACCCGATGGAAAAATTAGGTTTAATATGAAAATATCTATCCAATATGGGCTGATATGACATATGTGGTGTATCTGATGTCCGGTATCAAAAATCATATCAGGGCATATTGCGCGTATGAGGGACTTTAACACCAAATCGGATGAAACATATATATGTGAGCTATAGCTGTATCTGAACAGATTTTCACCAAAATCTTATGCGCTAGCTTTTAGACTGAATTCCGTCGGAAGTGCAAAAATTCTGTTAATTTGGGCTGATATTGGTCATTTGGTGGACAATTAACCCGAAATTGGTTGAAGATATATATGGGAGCTATATCCAAATATGAATCGATCTGAATCGACAAAATTTTAAACACTTATTTCAGAGCTGTATCTGATATCTGGTACCAAAGGTAATTGTTGTGGAGTGCATATTACGCATGTGAGGGACCTTACCCTTACCACTATGTGTTGTAGGGTATAAATATTGGTATACCCCAACATCACACCAAATCTTGTGTTAGTAGAAATAATTGGATGTATGATATTTGAAGTTAACCGGCTGCATATTTCGAATGTTATGCTCGTTTTGATTATTTTAAATGTTGACCCTTTCTGGGGAGGTACCAGAAGAAATGGTCCAATATCCACCATTTTTATAACAGTTTTGTTATTGATGAAAATATTGAGATGTGATTAGTTTGAATGGAATCGGATGTTAATTTCGCGTTTTATGAGCTTTGTGGATATTAAAAATTTGGACCCTTTGTGGGGGAGGTACCAAAAAGAGTGGACAGATATTTCCCATCTTCCCACCAGAATTTGGTTTAATAAAGATATTGTGATGTGTGTTATTTAAAGATGGTCGGACTCTTATATCGCATGTTATTATAGTTGTAATTATTCAACATTTGACCCTTTATGGGGGAGGTACAATATTGTCCATTTTCGCACCTTTCCTAATATTCATGCAAATTTTAGGATTTGCCAAGTTGGAGCAAAATCGGAAATTGCGACCTTCTTTAGGGGTGGTACCAGAATGAGTGGACCGATATTGTTCATCTCCGAACTCGATCTAAATTTGATAATAATATTACGATGTTCCAAAATTGAAACTGATTTGATACTCCCTCCGAAAGTTATCGTGCACACCAGTCAGACAGGCAGTCGGACAGACATCGCTAGATCGACTCAAAATGTCCTGAAACGGATTTGGTCCAGAGACCTAGGGTCGATAACCGTTATTTCGATGAGGCACGTTGATGTATACTCAAATGATATATACTCTCTCTAGCCATATAACTGAGGATATACATTTCTACCAACACAAGATCTGGTAGGAAGATGGAAGATATATCGGACCACTCCTTCTGGTACCTCCTCACAAGAGCTCAAATTTTTGTTTAATCTGATGTATTCACGTCACAAATAAAGCTTCATATTTTTTGCCATAACATATTTTGTTGCCACCTATGTTTTTTTCCGAAAAATGTTGTACCAAAAGACGTTGTAGAATATTAATCACCCACAATGATAAACAATTGCATGTCACTTTTGTAAACACCCTCAATATCAAAGGTTACTTTCATCATAACAGTGTTTTAACTTGGCCACCTTAACGTTAGCATTAGTCAACATTCCATTGAGTAATCAATGTGTTTAGTTGAAGTTTCGATTTCTCACACCCGAGAGAATGAGAGACGATTTTTTTTTTGTCATAAAAAATATTGTTTTTTTTTATCACAAAACAGCGGAAAATGTTGTTGATAAGGAAATAAAACAACAGGAATAATCAATAACTATAAATGCCACATCACTAACGGGTGGAGTGTTTTATGAAAGTTTATTACTATTTAAAAAAATCACTTGATTTTTTTTTTTGCAAAAAAATGAAAGTTTGAAAATGCACTCACATGATCACTTTTAAAATCCGCCATTATTGGTGATGGTTTTCTTTTTTCTAGGTGTATTTCAACTTGGATCTGTGTTATTAAAATTATGTTGGCATAACTATTTTGGCAAGTTACCACTTATTTTTCGTTGAGTATTTATTTTATTATTTAATAATAATTATTTTTGCTTTATAAATATTTTATTATAATAATTTTCGGTTTAATATTCCCCACTTATTTTTTTTTTTTTGTTTTTTTTTTTTTTGGCACTTGTAATATTATTTTGTTACAAAATTTTATTATTAACACGACGCTGGCGCTGCTCTTATCTTTTATTTCATGTTAACAAAAGTTTACTTTCTTCTTTATAACGAAAACGTTTGGTTTTTTTAGTTACTTTACTCCAAAACACGTTTATATTGTTTGCCGTCTTTTTTGCGAATAACCCTCCGGACAATTGAAAAGTTCTTACCAACCTGACCCAGTCATAAATATTAATAAATAATATCTACCACCCGCCAAACCCCATCTCTTTACACTCTCTGACTCTCTATCTTTCTACGGTCTTATTTCATTGTCAATATCAACGGCTGATATCTCAAATATCATTTCTAATACAAACACACCGAAAAGAAGTGTCAATAGGGCTCCCAATGGTATGCGGAGAATAAACAATGACAGCAACATGCATAGATTCTTACTCACCTGTAGAGTACATTACTCTCGGCACTCTACAGCTTTGATAAGGCACTTGCTGTAGATACCAGACATTCATTGATACAATGCTTAAGTGTTCCATACACAAGTTTTCTTCAAGTTGAGTTTATAGCAGTATCAGCTGGCGCGGTCGCGTTGCCGGCCCGTAGTTTTAGTCTTTAATGCATAGTTTTTAAAGCATAAGTATTTTCAGCCACAGGTTTTAATTTGAGAGTTTAAAACCTAAATAATAAATCACATGTATTAAAAAGTATATATTAACTGTTTTTAATAGCCCATCTACCCCCAAATTAGCCTAAACACACATTTTAAGCCAAATCGATTCGAAAATATACTCAAAACTATTTCCGCGAAGAGGTCTTCTACCCCCTTAGAAGCTAAGATGTCAAATAAGGGTAAAATCAATTGAAAATGGGACCAAGATGCTGGAAATAGCCGAAATCAGCGGACACCTTCATATAAGGGTTATACCAAAGCATGGTCCTATTCTTATAATTATTTGAAAGAATGTGTTGTTCTTCCTAAATCTCAATTTACCAACATTTGAGGAATTTTAAAGGGGCTACATCATTTGAGGGTCTACATCAATTTAGACCGACCTGATACATATTTTGTACAACTGATTCTTCATGAAACCCCTAGGACTTTTTAAATTTAAAACTCTATCGTTACGAAGTATAGATCAAAATATTTGAGGCCCTTTGTGTTTGGTTCAGCTATACCGTAAAACGTTTGACCCAAAACCGCTTTTGGGATTTTTATCTATCAACCAAACAATTTTCCAAGCGTAATTTCCCGCGAGTTCACCAAATTTAATATGCATCTTTCAGACTTAGAACATATTATTCTTAGGAGTATTGATGTTACAAAAGGAATATATTTGTTCTCATTTAAACATATCCATCACATAATATTATCTCCCAATATTCGTCGACCAAATGTGCTCTAAATTTTTGGTATTTCGAAGGGCTCAAAAGCATTTTTCTGGTTATAAATCATTTGTCAGAAAATTACAACAAAAGTCCACTTTATGATTTATTTTGTATTCCCCAGTACCTCTTTATATTCGTTATATCATCGTATTTAATTAAATTTCAATTCCTCAATTATCAGTATTATAAAGGTCTTAGCAATATTTTCCAAATCAAAAGTAATTTTGGAATTCGTAACTTTTAGAAGATAATGTTGTAAGGTATTTAGTTTCTACCAGTCGATTAAACTATATCCGTCTGTTTATGCGGTCGTTCGTTGAAATTGCAATAAAGGCGAAACATTTAGGTTAATCTTTGAACTACAATATTCCTACGAAGTTAGAATATGTTTTTGTTACAATTTCTACCGAATTATCTGTAACTTGACATTTAAAGTTTTCGGTATTGTGAAATCAATACCGGAAATAACTGGCTACTATTGGTTCGCCATTAGGCATAGCCTCAATTTAAAAGTACGTTGAGATTTTTAATGTTTTGATGCTTTGAAAAGTATTTTTTAGTCAAAATTGAAAATTTTGGCATGTATAGAAAATATGAAAAATTTCTCAATTTTTTCGGTTTTTTCAATAAAAATTTTTAAATTCCAAAAGGCATTTTGAAACAGTTCTACACAAAACTCCATATAAAAATAGAAAAGTCATTTATTTCAGTTCCGCGATTTTTATAGAGGCTTTTCTCAACATTTTCTTTCATGAAAACGTTTCTACTGTAATTACAAATAACCAAAAGAAAATTTGAGTCAAATCGGCACAGCCGTTCCCAACTAATGTGTTACTATACTTTTTTAATTAAAAATTAAAAATAAAATTTTTTAACATACAGATTTAAAGAAGTAGGTGTGGGCAGTTCCTCTGACCCCAAACAGATACCTAAGGTTGGAGGGAGAGTCAAGATTACGTCATATACTAAATGTGGAACAGATATCTTCATTATTTTGGCAAATATTATGATTTTAGGTGAATCAAAAAAATGGGCGTAAAATTGGGTGTGATCACTTTTTCTTTGAATAAACACCTAAGTCGGGGTAGAATGAATATTTTAAAAAAATTATCCATATATATATAGATTAAAAATTAGATGTGGTCAGTTCCCCAGCGGCCAAATAAATACCTAGGACTGGATGGAAGGTCAACATCGTATAATAATTTTTAAGCCGATATCTTTATTATTTGGCAAACATAAGGATTTTAGATGAATCAAAATAGTGGGCGTTAAATAGGCGTGGTCAATATATTTTTTTTAAACCTAACTCGGGGTATGAAGCACGTTTGTACAAAAAATTATTCAAATCGGTCCATCCGTTCTCAACTGATTTCATTGCCAACGAACAACAATTGATTTTTATATATAGATTGAAAACATGGGAAGGTAAGCTCTTCATTCGCAAAAAATAATATTAATAGACTAAGGATTACTTAAATGCACGATGTAACCGTACCTCTCAATTGGATGTATTTTGTAGGTTTCAGAGGCATTTTCAAACTCTCATTTCAGAAAAATTTATAACTCCCATCATACTTTATCATTCCATTTGTAACTCCTCGAAATTCTCCTGTTAACTGCTGTCATTTTCAAGCCACTCGTCCAACAGCTGTTAAAATTATTCCAGTGACAGCTCATTATATTGTTTACAAGCGTACAAAAGCATTTTGGTGAGAATTTTCCAGAAAAAAAGTTATTCGTGATGGAGTTCAAGCTTGATAGTGTGATTTCTTTATATTTGGCTGGAAAACCACATGTGGCTATCGTTAGAGCAATCCAGCGTTTAAATGTGAATAAATATTTTGTGTCTCGTACCATCGCTCGTTACCGTGATACTGGTAGCGTAGCCCGACGTCAAGGAAGTGGACGAAAAAAAAAAACAGCAACATCAGCAGAAATTGTTCGAAAAGTAAAGAAGCGACTTGATCGAAACCCGCGTAGCAATGGTCGAAAAATGGCTCGTGAGCTCATATCATATCGCAATATTCCATCCGCAAATATTGAAAAATGAGCTCGGGGTTATGGTGTTGAAATTCCACAAAGTGCAAGAACTTACACCGCAACAGAAAGAAAATCCCGAAATCCCGATATCCTGTAGTTTAGACTATTTAAGCCACATTTTTTAACGGAGTTGTTTAAAATACGATAGAGTTCGTAACGTGTTCTACCTCTGTGGCAGACTATTGTCTATATAGTTTCAGATTTTCGCATAGCAACCATATAACTGTTACGCCCGATATTCTTATTTTAATGATTTTAGCCACATTTTCAGGAGAATTGTTTAAAAATTGGCATATTGATTTTGTAATGGGTTCTCTCTTGGATACAAAGTGTATATATCAGTTGATACGGTCAAAACGTGCCTAATCGTTCTCATTGGACCAAATCCCTTTGAGGACATTTGGAGTCGATCTAGGGATGTCCGTCCGTCCATCTGTCTGTCTGGCTGGTGCTCGAAGGGTGCATCCGATTTGGTCCAAACTTGGAACATAGCAATATTATTGCCAAACTTGGATCGAGTTCGGAGATGGACAATATCGGTCCACTACTTCTGATACCTCCATCACAACAATACTCACCCCGGAAAATAAATATTATAAATAAATATATTATTAAATTATTTACATTTTTATTATGTAAATAAAATAATAATAATGTACCTTATAGAGCAGGTACAGAAATGGAATATATCGAGCCACTCCAACAAGCGGGTCAAGTTTTGAATAATTATAACTCGTAAAAAATTTTTAATAAGAGTCCGATTTTCTTCAAATTTTGCACATCTCAGTATTTTTATCAACACAAGATCTTATGTGGAGATGGGGTCAAAATTTTGAATAATCGTCTTCCCTGTTAAATGTGAAATAAGAATTTTACACATCCCAATTCTTCTACCAATACAAGATATTGTGTCAAGAACGAACAGTACGGACCACTCCTTCAGGTACCTCCCCCACAACGGGTCAAAGTTTTGACCGTTTACCATACTTTTCAAATGTGACACATTCTTACATTTTCACTAACACAAGATCAGGTATGAAGTTGAAATAAATGGGATCTCTCCTTCTGGCACCTCCCCCAGAACGAGTAAAAATTTTGAAAACTTATATCTCTCAGAAAATGAGAAATAAGCTCTCGATTCTCTTTAATTTTCAGCATATTAGCAAGTACATCATATTTGATGAAAATCGGTTCAGATATAGCTATAGCTCTAATTTCTAACTCAGCTCTGCAATTTCCCCTATTATAAAATTTTGTACCATTTAGTACAATTATCTCCTTTCACCCAATACCAAACTTAGTACTTTTCGAACAATTATATTAAATATGTCCAAAACCCCCTATATATCTTAACCACAGACACCAAAAGTGTCTGCTCTGTCCCTTCATCCAATATCAAATTTAGTATTTTCCTAAACTAATGTACACTTTTTCAAAACCATATCTGAATTCCAAATACCAACGGAGACCTATCCGGAGTCAAATCTCTAGACTTCAGCTCTATTCTTTCATATAATACCAAATTTAGTAACATTTAGTACTTTACGTATAACTTTAGCACTCATTTGCAAAACCGTTCTAAATCTCAAACCTAGACCCAAACAGTTATCACAACATTGAATTTCATGGTTTCAGCTTTATCCTTCACCCAATACCAAATTTAATACCAATTAGTAGGTAGTATGCATTACTAAAGCACTGCCAAATCTCAAACACATATCCCACCAATATTCTAAATATCAAAATTCAGAATTTTATCTCTATCCATTCAACCAAGATCAAATTTAGTACCATTTAGTACTTTTTGTACAATTATAGCACACATTTCCAAAACCACCACCATATATCCAGGCTACACATAAACAGCGACCCTAATACCAAATTTTAGATTTCAAACCCTATCTGTTTACCCAATACCAAATTGTACGAAATGTAGTACTATTTAGTACTTTACGTGCAGTTGTAGCACACATTTACAAAACCTCCTTCATATATCAAACTTACTTTCCAATGTCTCCGTATTTATATGCATCTTGACTTTTGTTATTTTGATTCAAAATGTTGATACTTTGTGGGGGAGGTACCGTTAGAGTGGACCTACATTGTATATTTCTCACCTGACCTAAGTCTGATATAATCATACCTACGTGCCAGGTGTGGACTGCATCGACTACTTCCTCCCTTTCATATGAGACTGTATACAAATTTATTTATGGAAAATATTGAACTTTTTTGAAGGAGGTACTTCATGGAGTTGGACCTATATTGCCCAACTCCGTACTCGATCTAAATTTGGCACAAATATTACGATGTACCAAGTTGTTTTGCATACAAAATAGTTTATTTCTTTGTACCAGGATATGATTAATATTTCCGAGATATGGCGAAATGAAATAATAAAAGTCAAAATTTATTCGGAAATTCATATTCTGATAGTACTCGATGGTGCAACATTGTTACTGAACTGATCGATAAGAGCAAGAACTTTGGAATATTGCATTGCAATCTTTGTTTTTATAGCACATATGGCTACAAAGTGTGTACATAATTTGATATGACCAAAATGTGTGTTTATTCGACTGGCTGGAGTGCACGATAACTCTTGAAGTGGACATAACGGTGCCTTTGGAAATGTGTACTACAAGTGCACGAAAAGTACTAAATAGTACTATACTTGGTACAATTTGGTATTGTGTAAATAGAAACTGCTTGAAATCTGAAATATGTTTTTGGGTCGATGTTCATGTGTAACCCGGACATATGGAGATGGTTTTGGAAATTTGTGCTATAATTGTACGAAAAGTACTGAATGGTACTATATTTAGTATTGAGTGATGTGATGTTTGATATTAAGGTTACTAATGGTATAAGTTTTTGTCGGTGGTTTGGAAATGCGTCCTATATTTGTACGGAAAGTACTAAATTTGGTATTGGGTGAAGGGATAATGCAGGAATTCTTCAATTTCATGGTGGTTGGAAATTTGTACTATAATTGCACGAAAAGTACTTAATGGTACTATATTTGGTATTGCGTGATGTGATAGAGTTATAGTTCGAAATTTGATATTTAGGTTACTACTGGTATAAGTTTTTGTCGGTGGTTTGGAAATGCGTCCTACATTTGTACGGAAAGTACTAAATTTGGTATTGGTTGAAGGGATAAGGCAGGAATTCTTCAATTTCATATTGAGTTCTCAGTTGGTATCTGAAATTGAGATATGGAGGTGGTTTTTTGAAATGTATACTATAATTGTTCGAAAAATACTAAGGGGTACTAAATTGTGTATGGGGAGAAGGGATAGAGCTAAAATTCTGAAATTTGATAGTTAGATCTCTGTTGGAATCAGGGATTGAGGTATGGAATCGCCTCTGTTTTGTACGCCCCACAAAATTTCAAAATTTTCGAATAAAAATATAAATAAATTATCAATAGCGATTAAGAAATTTAACGGAACTGAAGTGATCGATATAGCCCTATAAGGTTTATATCAAAACGTTGACCTACTACTACGGCGACGCAAACCCAAAGTGAAATACAGTAAAATACCGAATATCAGGGTCTACACAGAGAATCAATAGAATACATGACTTTGCAACAATACATACATATTGAGTGACAAAGACATAAGTTGAGAAGACCACAATAATAACCCTCAATGCAAGGAAAATATCAATGAAATAATTAAAATCATCAGTCAACAGTTTTGCCGACAGATGTATACAATCAGCCTTGCCTTATGATTGTTTAAACTGTTGGCTCTCTATAGGGAAATTTCCTTCAATTCTTATGAGATATGAGATCATTTTTACAAAATGTGGAAATATGCGTGAGGTACCAGATGTGGATCGTGGATCGAAGTCTTCCATTTTATCTAATACTGATAAAAATGTTGGTATGTGCAAAATGTGGGAGGTGCCATAAGGGTTAGGCAAAATTTCGAACTTTTTTATGGTGGAGGTATCAGAAGGAGTTGGCCGATAAATTCCATCTTCACATCAGATCTTTGATTGAGAATAATATTAAGAGATACCAAGTTTGAACAGAATCGCTGACTTTAATAGCAAGATGTGATAGATGTAAGTATTGACAAATGTGACCCTTTGCGTGGGAAGTAACACCAGGGATAGGCCGATACATCCCATCTTCACACCAGATCTTCTGTTAGTATAAGTATTGAGTTTGATAATTTTAGGAGGACTAAGAGTCTTATTTCGTGTTTAATGAGTGGTATAATTATTAAAAATGTTTTTAACAAAAACAGTTAAACCTCCACCATTTGGAACGAATTAGGAAATTAAAAAATAAATAAAATCCATTAAAAGTTATGTTAATATTTTAAAGATACTGAATATCGGAAAGCGCCGATATATGGGGGATATACGATATTGTGGACCTATATAGACAATTCCATTTCAGGAGGTAAAGTACTCACAAAAAACTCCTCGTGTAGAATTTCAGACAAACCCATAGAAAAATGTGGCTAAAATCATAAAAATGCCGAACATCAGGTGCTACCGTTATATGGGGGCTATCCGACATCGTGGACCCTTGTAGATAATTCTCTTCCAGGGGATAAAATACACACAAGGAACTCCTTGTGTGGATTTTCAGACAATTCCATTGGAAAATGTGGCTAAATTCATAAAAATGTCGAATATCGGAAGGTGCCGTTATATATGGGATATACGATATCGGGGACCTATGTAGACAATTCTTTCTCCTTGTGTAGAATTTCAGACAATTCCATTGAAAAATGTAGCTCAACTTATCAAAATACCGAAAATAGGGAGGAGATATGCGTTATTGTGGACCTATAGGGGGAAAGTACTCAGAAGGAACTCTTTTTGTAGATTTTCAGACAATTTCGGAGGGTGCCTTTATGTGGGGGCTATACGATATCATGGACCGATATAGACCCACTTCGAACTTGACCTGCCTGCAGATAAAAGTGTGATCTTTGCAAAATTTTAGCTTTCTATCTTTATTTGTTTTGACTCTAGGGTGATTACCACAGACGCGCGGACGGAAGGGATAAATCGTCTTAGAATTTTACGCTGATCAAGAATATACTTTGTTATATCTTAAAGTATTATTTCGATGAGTTACAAACGGAATGACAACCTTAATATACCCTCCTTACAATGTATTGTCGAACTTTAGATATCCTCCACCATTTTGAAGGAACTTGAAACATTAAAAAAAAAAAACCACAGAAAAATTCCTCTTAATGGAAAAACCTTATATTGAGGCTATACGAAGACGTAAACCTGCATACGCAAATTTTTGTCATAGGCTGGCTGTAATATTCATTACGAAATTTAAATACGAAATTTGAAACAATTCCGGTAAAAAATAAAAATCATGAAATACCGAATATTGGGAGGTACCATTAAACAGGGGCTATATGAAAACGTGGACCGACATGACCCATTTACAAACATAACCTGCCTACGGGCAAAATACACATGTATGCAAACTTTTAACCTTCTATCGCAATTCGTTCCAAAGATAGCGTGATTAGAACCGACAGACTCACAAAAAGACGGGCCTCATATTTCGTTGAATATTCACAACACCCATTTTTATAAAATTCTTTGTGATTCCACCATTGGGCTTATGGCCAAATATTGATTTCTTTGGCCCGGTTAAAAAGCTATCACAACGGCCTTCTTATCATATCTTGGTTGATAGCAAACATATACCTGACCTTCCAAATGTTTCAAACTATTATCAAACAATTCGATCGAAGAAGTTTAATATCTTTTTGGGAAATGAGAACGTTTACTCGTGTGTAAACATTTATTCTCGTTTAATATGGAATATGTTTACAAAACTTGAGAAACAAACAAATAATTAACATAACACATATTTGTGTTATTTTAGTTAACTATTTAAAAAAATATGTTTATCCGAAAGGCGTACATAAATTTGTGTAAATACAAATAGAAATGTTAATTATTATATAAATTCGTTGTCTGTCATTCATAGAATGATCATTGTTGTTATAATTTGTAGTTGTTAATTGTGCATTTATTTAAAAACATAATATGTAGTATGATAGCCGCACTATTCCAACGAACACCACATGTAAACGAATACTAACAATAACACGAAGACTTGAATATATTAAACAAACATATAATAATAATAATAATAATAATAATAATAATAATAATAATAATAATAATAATAATAATAATAATAATAATAATAATAATAATAATAATAATAATAATAATAATAATAATAATAATAATAATAATAATGATAATAATAATAATAATGGTAAATAAATAACATTACATATTTTTTTTATTTTTATTTATTTAAATTCATTTTACAAACAATATGTATATATAATATTTACAAAATGTATCTACATAATCTATTCCACGAAGCCCTTATTAGCCTTGTCTGTGGGAAATAATGTTGGATTACGTTTATCTCAATAGAATATATTTCATATAGGCTGTATGATTCCTTCATTTCTTGTAATATTATTTTTTACTATTAACAAAATAATTTTTTATATTTTTAATTTTTAATATCTTGTTTCTAATCTCTAAAATTTCCTTCGGTATATCATTAAGGATCTTTATAACGGCCACTGCCAGTGCGAATTTACCATATTCATTTACGAACGTGGGTACTTCGTAGCATCCTTCGGTTCTTCTTCTTGTGCTGTACTGATGCCTAATTTTTCTGGCTAAGGTCGGATCTTCAGAAAACTCGCTTGCAATTGTTATTGCATAAAGCTGCTTGACGTTTAGTATCTTCTGTTGCTGGTATATATGCTTTACATTCTCATTGTGGTATTCTGTATTTTGTGATTTTTTACGTATTGATTTTATAACCATTGATTTTTTACTCAACCAATTGATTTTAAACTCAACCAAGGAATAGTATGCTTGTTTTAGTACATTATATGGAGCGCAATTGTTAAGGTGATATAGAGCGAATGAGGATTTACGCAACTTTTTTGTAGATTTTCAATGTGTTTTTTCCACTTGAAGTTGTGGTCAAGGTGTACACCTAAGTACTTTTACTTTTCCACAAGCTGAAGTTGAGTAGTACATTTATCATTCGATGTCGGATTTCTTTCTCTATAATTGGTGTGAAGGCACTCATTGCTATAGTAAATAATAGGTATGTTATGTCTGGGTACATGTCTGGATCTAAAGTGCATTATTTTAGTTTTTGAAGGGTTAATTATTAATCCCATATCGTGGCACCATTTTGTTAGGATATTGAAGTCTTCTTGCAAGAGATTTGTTGCATTGTCGATATTTTTATGTGAGACTATGATTGCTGTGTTATCTGCATAAGAGAACGATGTGCTATTTTTAAGGATTTGCGTCATCTCATTTGTGTATATTAAGTAGAGTATTGGACCTAACAATGAGCCCTGAGGTACTCCATATACTAACTGTTTTTTACTGCTGTTGATTTCGTTTATCTTAACGCTGAATACCCTGTGATTGATGTAATTTTTGAACCATTGTATGCACCGACCTCTGATTCCACTTTGTTCTAATACGTTTATAACTTTGTCATGAGCCAATGTATCAAACGCTTTGCTGAAGTCGATAAAGAGGGCTATACAGTTGTTATGTAGGTTGAGATTTTGGTTTATGTGGTTCAAAAAATATCCAAAAAGTTGGTTGATATTTTTATTTTTTGAAATCCGTATTGATTTTTGTTTATAATTTTATATTTAGAAGGGAAACTAGTTAGCCTTCTTACCACGATTTCTTCTAGCACTTTCTCCAATACGGGTAATATAGAAATTGGCCTATAGTTGGCGTAATCCGATTTATTTCCACCCTTATATATTGACCATATTATTGATTCTTTTAATGTTTGCGGTATTGATGATTCCTTTAGGCTTGAGTTTATGAAATGTGTTACGATAGGTGTAAGAATATCGGCATTGTTTTTAAGGTCCATTGCTCTTATAATGTCAATTCCGGCACTTTTTCTTGCATTTAATATCTTAAGTATGTTATTTACAGGGTTGCCCATATTCGACGGACCTTTGGGCCCTTTGAGCCCATTCCAATCGACGAGGCTTGTCCGTCAATTGAATTTTGTACGGGAACAAATGCAAATCAATGCGAATAATCCGTTGTAAAGTGGACCGAGCCATGTCCAACTGCTGAGAACCGCGTTTTTGGGATGTTCTTGGGGACCTCTCAACACTGGCTCGTACGGCAGCGATATTCTCGGCCGACCGCCTTGGTCGACTTTTATATGGCCTCTTCGGATTAGAAAGAGCCTTACCAGTCGAAAAATTTTCGTATAAACGCTTAATGTTGTTCTTAGAAGGCGCACTTCTCACATTTTTTAATGTTTTAAAAGCACGTTGAGTTTTCACAATTGACTTCTTCTGTTGAACGTAAATTTCAACTATTTCAGAGCGCTCGCGTGGCGTGTACTGGTTCATGGTAAAAATCTGCTTGGACTGACGCTTCAAATGCGGTATGTCATTAAGCGATGTGACATCTCTGTCAAAAGTTATGGCGTTGCCAGATGGGTCCGTCGAATATGGGCAACCTGTATTTCACTTTCCGTAGTGTATTCAAGATACATTGAATTTGATATGATTCTTTTGATACATTACATGGATGCACAAAGTTTATGACATTCTGATTGAAATTTATTGCGAATTTCTCTGCAATTTCATTCATATTTCTGTCGGTAAAAGCGAGATAGACCCATAGTTACTTTTGAGGATCTTCATGGAATCACTTTCTGAGTCGATTTATGCATGTCTGTCTGCCTGTCCATCCGTCTGCCCATGTATTTTTGTGAACAAAATCCAGATCGAATTTATAATAAACTGATTGAGATGAAATTTTCCAAACAATATTTGCTTGGCCCAAGGATAAAGCCTATTTGAATTGTGAGAATCGGTTCAAATTTGGATATAGCTCATATATATATCTTCAACCGATTTCGGGTTAATTGTTCACCAAATGGTCAATATCAGCCCAAATTACATACATTTTGGCACATCCCACCAAATTCAGTCTAGAAGCAAGTACACCAAATTTGGTGAAAATCGAATCAGATTTTTTATATCCCCCACATGCATAACATGCACTCCACAAAAATGATATCAGATGCAGACCAGAAATCCCTCTGCCAAATTTTATCAAGATCGCTTCAGATTTGGATATAGCTGCCATATATATTTTTATCCGATTTCAGGTTTATTGTGCACTAATATTAGCGCAAATGGACTGAATTTTGACACTTCCGACGAATCTTCCTATCTCGCCGAGCTGAGTCGTTCTAGATATATATGTCCTTCCATCCGCTACAGGTCGCAATTATTGCTTGAAATTGAAAATGGAGGTGGGGTTAGTGTCAGAATAGAAGCCTATTGATTTTGGAGATTATCGCAAAATATTTAGATGTTGAAATGAAACAAAAACACAAATTTTTCCTGAATTTGCAGTTGCTCTATAGGCCGCAATTATGAACCAATCGAAGCGGAAATTTACATTGAATTAGAGTTTAGGACTGGGCAGAAGCCTACCGATTTGGGGCATCGGACAATATTTAGCGGGTAAAATAGACGCTAACTTTTATGTTAAAAAAAGTAGGAAAATGTCCACCAAACCGTGAATATTTTAATTCCAGCCAAATCGCAATTACATTAAAGGGTCACTTCTTACCATTAAAGTGATGCTGATAGCCATGTAATATGTAATTTGACTTAAAATTTTGAATTGTAAATTTTCTAATTTTTTTACATGTCCAATTTTGTATGGGGCTAGGGTTAGGGTCAAAATTAAAGCTTATTGTTCTTAAGATGTTCAAATGGACAAAAAAAATAATTCTTTCTAATTTTGTAGTCGCTCTATAGGGCATAATTGAAGACCAATCGACACGGAATTTCGAATCAAAAAAGAGTTAAGGACAAGGAAGAAGTCTAGCCTTTTGGATGACCATCGGATTATATTTAGCTGTAAAATGGACTACAACTTACGCACGGAGTGCGTAAAAGTTGGCCAAATTCCCCGGATCAAACACTTAAAGGTAACATCTGGGCCTTATCTCATAAAGAAATCTTCTAAAATGAATTGGACATAAGGGGACTTTGAACATATTGTAGTGTTGTAGGGTATCACACGGTCGGCCCCGCAGGGCTATAGAATTTGCTTACTTGTTTTTACTATAATTTTTATTGAAGTCATATTATGCTGAAATTTGTTGAAAATCGATTAAGAGTTGGATATAGTTCCTAAATTGCGACTACTCTAAAGCCGTTATAGCATTAAAATAAGGTTCATAGTTTTGGTATGATAAATTCCCAATATAATTTTTTTTTTTTGTTGCGGGAGCTCAATTAAATACGCATAGTGATGTAGGATATCATATAGTCGGCCCCGCCCGACTTTTGGTCTTCTCTTACTGGTTATTTCTAATAAACAACGCAAAATTTAAAATTTATTAAACTCATTTTCCCTTTAAACGTTCTCAAGTGTCGTAAAATTCCATCAAAAAATTCTTTGTTACGATTCAACGAAGAAAAAAGCTATTTATTTTTTACATAGCCAATAAAATTAATTAATAAATTAAAAACTGATAAGCATGACACCCTTTATCTGATTAGCACACAACATACCAAAGTATTTTTGATTTTGTTTTTTCGTTTTGCTAAACAAACAGCAATTGTGACCATCTGCTCAGCTGGTATCACATGAGTCATTACATACGACGAAAGCACTTCAAAATTTTAGATAAACAATTGAAAGCAGAGACGTAGATAGGGGGAGTCAATATCACTTGCATTTTCAAAAAATTTAGGAACTACTCTGAGCAAGTCTGGGAGAATTGTGGGCCTGTTTGCAGGTATAACATGAGTCATTACTGCAAATACCCCACAAACTTTGGAGAAAGTACAAAAATTAGATAAGTATATAGTATGTCGCACAGTATCACGAGCGTTGGACAATGTGATTAGATATAGAGTTTGAAATTCTTGGAAAAGACCGACAAAAATGAAACCTAAGTTCCTCAGAGTGTATATTAATGGATATATTGATAGAAAATATTCCAATTAGAAGGAATTTGAATTTTTGTGTTGATACATCAAGTAAAGGGTGATTTTTTAAGAACTGTAGGAAAGTTTTTCATAAAAAGATGTTTTTATAAAATGTTAAAATCTGCGTGATTTAGTAATAATAAAATTTTTGCGCTGTTTTAAAAACTAAAGAAAATCAAATACTTATTTCTAATTTTATGCGAATAATTGTTAAAAATAATTATAATATATTGTGGGGATGGCACCAGAAGGAGTTGACCGATAAATTCGATATTCACATCCGGTCTCTGGTTAAAAGAAATATTTAGATATACCAAGTTCGAAAAGAATTGCTGACTTGTTTCGCAAGTTATGCTAGATTGATTATAATAATATTAAAAATTGTGACCAGGTCCCAGAAGGGGTAGTAGTTGTGGGGCAGGTACCGGAAGGAGTAGACCGACATATCCCATATTCTCACTATATCTTGTGTTGGTAAAAATATTATGGGGGAGGCACTAATAGGAGAATTTGAAAGGAATCGGGTGCTCATTTCGCTGCATGGTTATTCAACCGTTATGGGGGAGGTACAAGAAGGGTTAGTCTAACATATTCTATCGTCACACCACATCATGTGTTACTAGAAATATTGGGATGTCCCAAGTTTTAAAATAATCGGATACTCATTTCGCATTTTATGAGCATCATGGTTGTTCAGAACGTTGAGCCTTTGTGGGGGAGGTACCAGAAGGAGTGGACCTATATTGCCTATCTCCGAACTTAACATAAGTTTGATAATAGCATTACAATGTAGCAAGTTTTACAAAAATCTGATACCCCTTCGAGAGTTATCGTTCGCACCCCTAGATCGACTTCATATTCCTTGGAACGGAGAAAAAGAGACCTAATGTCTAAAACCGTTATGTCGACGAAGCACGTTTCGGCCGTATCAAATGCCATATCTGTAGCCATATGGCCAACTGAGAAGCTTTTTAGAATTATGGTTTTAGAGTTATTATAATTTGGAATCGAAAGGAACTGATATAAGGCAGGTGTATCCAACTCTGGATCGATTTCCACTAAATTTGGCGGTGTTATTCGTAGATCTCGTACAAACAATATGACATGACTTACATAAGGCTTAAACTAATGAACCAAATTTCAAACAATACCTTTAAAAATTTGATCTTTATCGTCAAAATAGCGAATGTCGGGAGGTACAATTACGAACTTAATGTGTCTATTGACAATATAAAAATTAAAGCCTTCTATGTCAATTTGTCAAAAGATAGCGTAATTACAACAGATAGACAGACAGACGGACATCGCTAGATCTACTTTGGATTTTGCGCTGATATATAATATATAAACTTTGTAGAGTACTTCGATGTAAAGAAAAAGTTAATATAATTAATATGGTGAGGATATAAAAAAATTAGAGTATGACGAAACAGATGCTCCTATTATGCTCTTTCGGAAAGTATATTCTTATGTTTTTGGTCCATTTTATACCCTAAATATTTTGCGAACTTGTTCCAAAACAATAGGCTTATATTACGACCCTCAACCTGCCCCCTTGTAAAATTTCGCGAAGATCGGACGATAATTGGGACCTGAATATATAATCCACAACATATTGTGGGTTGGCGAAAAAATATTGCGAAATATACAATTCAATATTGTAAGTCAAATTAAAATCTCATGCGATAAAAAAAATATAACAAAATCAAGTAAGCAAAGACAAAACCTCTTTAGGTCCAAACACATTTTATTCGATTATTTGAAATAATACTATACTGTCCTGCACATATGTTGCCTTTGGTTATTAATTATTAATTGTTATTTTTACACTTTATGTCGAGCTGATAAGTATCCAAAATAATATCACACAAAAGTTAACTATAATTCACTGATCGTCCAAAATTATACACTTCTGCGCTGTCCTAACCCCTAACTAAAAATTCGGTGTCGATTGGTTTTTAATTGTGACCTGTAAAGCCTCTTCAAAATCAGAAAAGTTTTAATTTTTAGTCCATTTGGTCCCTAAATATATATCTTGGAAAACAACAGGCTTCAATTCTGATTTTAGCGACATTATTCACCGGAATTCTTTCAAATTTGGTACTTGAAGTTTGAAATGAATACTACAGCCTATGACAGAAAATTGCCTTTGTAGGTCCACGTCTTTGTATAGCCCCCATATAACGGTACCCCCGATATTCGGTATTTTGATGATTTTAGCGATATTATTCACCGGAATTGTTTAAAATTTTGTATTTGAAGTTCATAATGAATTCTACAGCCTAAGACGGAAAATTGTTTGTGCTGGTCCACGTCTTCGTATAACGTATAACCATATAACGGTAAACCTCCATATTCGGTATTTTGATTATTTTAGCGACATTATTCACCGGAATTGTTTCAAATTTGTTATTTGAAGTTCGTAATGGATACTACAGCCTAAGACAGAAAATTGTCTGTGCAGGTCGACGTTTGCGTATAGCCGCCATATAACGGTACCTTCCGATATTCGGTATTTTGATGATTTTAGCTACATTATTCACCAATTGTTTTTAAGTTTCGTATAAACCCTAATATAACAGCTACATTCGGTATTTTTAAGATTTTAACAGAATTTTTAACGGATTTTGTTGTTTTTGAGAATTGCCAAATTCGTTCAAAATGGTGTAGGGTATTCAAAGTTACAGCTTACTAACTTACAGCTTTTTTACTTGTTTATTGATATTTTTCACGCTACTTTCTTATGTTGAACTCAAAGAAAAGACCAAGGAAAAATTAATCAAAAACCTAGTAAGGAAAGGTCAAAAGTTGGGCGGGCCGACTATATGATACTCCACACCATTATGAGTATTTAGTAGAGCTCCCGTAACAAAAAAGTTTATATTGAGAATTTATGTGGATGATTTGACTTCAATAAGAATAATATAAAACAAGTAAGCAAAGGCTACAGTCGAGCGGGCCGACCGTTGAATACCCTACAACACTATAATAAGTGATACAGTTTATATAGGCGAGATACTCGAATGAATTCCACAAGATATTGTGACAAATAATAAAAGAAAACCATCAGGTTTCGTTCTCTAATTTTGGAATAATAGCAACTTAAGCTAATTTGCTCATTTCCAATTTATTGGTAGATGTTGCACGTAAATGGTCTTCCTAGATCTGGAACCAATATTTCCCAAATACCTATAATCTCTCAGAAGTGGCAAAAGATTAACATTTATTATTGGTTTTTGACTGAAGCGCATCTATATGAGATACAGACATTTGACTATATTCTTCAACGAAATCAGCGTTAACGAAATAGTCAGAAGTGCGTCTTTCCTGTATTTGTGAATTCTCCAAAAAGTCACTGGAATGGACATTTTCGTATTTTGTCTACAAAAGTTGGCAAACTATTTCGCACATTAAATATTCTTGGATGGCCATACAAAACTGCTTGGCTTTTGCAATGTCCGGTAAACCCCATTCAAATGTGCGTGAGGGTCGGGCGATAATTACGACCTGCTGACAATTTTGCAGTTTTTTGATCCATTTCAACCCCTAAATATATGGCGATCATCTCCAAAAAGAGTAGGCTTCTATTCTGACCCTCTCCATGCAAAATTTCGTAAGGATCGGGCCATAAATGCGATCTGTATATGATATCCTGATATCCTAACTACTTAGTTTTGTTAGCTGTAGAAATATTACCAAATGTTTAATTCAAAATGAAAATATGCCAAAAATATGACAAAATTGAAAAAATATGAGAAAATGTTACAAAATCAATATTTTCATCTTTAGAGAGATATTTTTATGCGTTTTTTTAGAGGTTTTTTCTTTCCTGCCAAGAGGCCATTCTTAATTAATGAGAACTGTCGAAATCAGTTCAGCCGTTCTCGACATATAAGAGATCTTTCAAGCATATCTTCTTTGATAGACATATATATCGCATATATTTTGCTATATATCCGATTTGTTGGATAATAACATCAATGTAAAGGTCAGAAGTAACCTCGTGATGGCTTTGTGATTTCGCCGGGATTTAAAATATTCACGGTTTAATGAAAAATTTTGATTTTTTTCAACACCAAATATATGGTCTATTTTACCCGCTAAGTATTATCCGATGACCACCCAAATTGGTAGGCTTCTTCTGCGCCCTAACCTCTATCTACATGCGAAATTTCGCGTCGATAATTGCGACCTGTATAGCTACTGCAAAATCCGACATTTTTTCAGTATTTGGTCCATTTTAACCCCTAAACATTTGGCGATCATCTCCAAAAGCAATAGGGTTCTATTCTGGTCCAAGCCCCACCTACATTCTAAATTTCGTGAAGATCGGGCCATAATTGCGACCTGTAGAGTGATTACAAATTAACATGGACAGACGGACAGACGGACGGACGGACATACATAGCTAGATCGACTCAGCTCGGCGAGCTAGGAAGATCCATATATACTTTCCTATGTGGGAAACCAATATTTCGTGGTGTTACATAATTTTTGGCCCAATCAAACTTATAATACACCCAATACATAGTGTTGTAGGGTATAACAAGTAAGCAAAAGCTATAGTCGTGTGGGGCCGACCATGTGATACCCTACAACACTACAATATGTTAGAAGCCCCTTTATGTCCAAATCCATTTTGGAAGATTTCGCTTTTGAAATTATGTCACGGAGCACTGCCCAGATATTACCCTCAGCATTTTTAACAGAGACATTCGCCCAATATTTAGGCACTCCGTCGTGCTGTTAGTTGTTGTGGTCCATTTTAAAGGTAAATGTAATTCAATGGCCAACCAAAAAGCTAGAATTATTCCCCGCCCATAACTCTCTTCTCAGACGTGTCGATTGGCTTCAATTGTGTGATCAGGATATTATTTCTGTTTTTGGTCCATTTCAACCCCTAAATATATTGCGGACATCTTTGAAAATAATAGGCCTAGTCCCTCTGAGCCTAACCCTTCCGTTGTGAAAATATTCGTGAGGATCGGACGATAATTGCAGACTGTATATAATAACCCCAGCCTGTGTTGTAAGTGGAAAAATATTACAAAATATACACTTCAATATTAAGTCAAATTGAAGAAATCGCATGCGATAAAATATATGAAAAAATAAAAAAATGTCAGAAAATACTACAAAATCTATAATATCACCATTATTGGTACCTTTTTATGTGATTTTCTTAGGTTTTTTTCTCTTATGCCAATAGAGAATTCTGAATTGACAAAATTTGTCAAAATCGGACCAGCCATTCTTGAGATATAAGCGTTCTAGCCAACATCACTTTCATTTGTATATATATATTGTATATATAACGCTATATAACATATATAACAAATTTAACAGAAATGTTAAATTTAACACCCACTAAATATTACCGATGACCACCAAAATTGGAAGGCTTCTGCGCAGCCTGAAGCTCTAGCCCCATGCTAACTTCCGCTTCGATTGGTCCATAATTGCAACCTGTAGAGCAACTGCAAAATCAAGAATTTTTTCAGTTTTTCGTCCATTTCAACCCCTAAATATTATGCGATCATCTCCAAAAGAAATAGGGTTCTATTCTGGCTACCTTCATTCTAAATTTCGTGAGGATCGGACCATAATTGCGACCTGTAGAGTGATAACAAATTAACATGGACAGACGGACGGACGGACATACATAGCTAGATCAACTCAGCTCGGCGAGATAGGAAGATCCATATATACATTCCTATGTGGGAAACCAATATCTCGAGATGTTATAAATTTTTGGCCCAATCAAACTTATAATACCCCCAACAAATAGTGTTGTAGGGCATAAAAAATTATTGAAGCAAGTTTCACCAAATGGAAAAACTCGTATGAATATGAAAAAATCAATCCTGGTAACCGATATTTCTGATATATGGCACCAAAGGTTATTGTTGTGGAGTACATATTATGCATGTGAAGGTCTTAAAATCCCAAATCCGATGACACATATATATGGGAGCTATAGATATATCTGAACAGATTTTCACCACATTTGTTATAATTGCTTCAAGACTGAATTCAGATCATTTTACTGATGTGACCATTTGTTGCACAAGTAACCTGAAATCGGATCAGATATATCTAAATTTGAAACGATTCTCACCAATTTCAATCGGGTTCGTCCTTGGGCCAAACAAATTTTTTTTGGAAATTTTATCTCAGATGGATGGACGGACTTACTGACATGCAGAAATCGACTCAGAAAGTGATTCTATGAAGATCCTCAAAAGTAACTATTGGCCTATTTCGCTTCCTTCTCCTTCCACATAATACCCTTACCACTATGTTGTGCATATTCATATTCAACCGAATTTCACCATTTGGTAATATATCTCCGATATATCTATTGTTAGTAGGTATTATCTACTTCACAGAGATTCCGAATTTAAACTTGTTTGTTACGTAAGCTCTACCAAAATCGCATAGTGGCGTGGGATATAAAATAGTCGGCCCCGCCCGACTTTTGACCTATTCTTACACGTTTTATATGCAGTAGAAATAGAATTTCTTTTCTTTGATTGGAAATTTGATGGAGAATATTTTTCTAAAACAATATTTTGTATGAGATTTTTGGTAAAACTCACATAAAATACGGCTTCTAATGTAAATTCTCTTTTTAATATATATCAATTTCTGACGTTTAGAACAGATTTATACTTTTGATGTCTTCTGGGACATGTAGTAGAGATTTATGGAAAATTAATTTGTAGAATATTTTGACACGCTACGGCCACGTTTAAAGCATATTTTTAAGCATATTTTTACTCTTTTGAGGGTAGTTTTTTCTGTAATATTTCCGAACACATCATATACCTAAAATGCTCGAATTCCGAGGTATCTTAATCCGAATATTTCCAAAAGTGTGGAAGAGGGGGGAACTTGCCCACCCCAACCCTTTTTTATGCCCTTCACCATTCTATGGAGGATATATTAACTTTGTCATTCCGTTTGTATATATATATTCTGGATCTGGCGTAAAATTCTAAGACGATCTAGGATGTCCGTCTGCCTGTATGTCCGTCTGTCTGTCGTAATCACGCTATCTTTCGAACGAATTGAGATAGAAGGCTAAAATTTTGCATACATGCATAGTTTACCAGTAGGCAGGTTAAGTTCGTAAATGGACCATGTCGGTCCATGTTTTCATATAGCCTCCATATTACGGTACCTCACAATATTTGGCATTTTCATGATTTTAGCCATATAATTTACCGGAATTGTTTAAAATTTCGAAGTTCGTAATAGGTACTACATCCTACAAATTTCGTACTGAAAGATCCTAATGGGTACTAAAACCTATGGCAAAAAAATTTGTATGCAGGTTCAGAGCTTCGTATAGCCCCCATATAACGGTACCTTCCAATATTTGGTATTTTCATGA
The DNA here is from genome assembly GCF_030504385.1 of Musca domestica. Lineage (NCBI taxonomy): Eukaryota > Metazoa > Arthropoda > Insecta > Diptera > Muscidae > Musca > Musca domestica. Next base: position 1,307,720 of record NW_026712218.1, read on the forward strand.
TTTCAGCAACACTCTTCACCGTTTCAAATTTCGTATTGAAAGATCTTAATGGGTACTACAACTTATGGCAAAAAAAAATCGTATGCAGGTCCGTGTCTTCGTATAGCATCCATATGACGGTACCTCCCTTTACTCCGTATTTTCATGATTTTTGCGACATTATTCACCATAATTGTAAAAAATTTCGTATTTGGAGTTCTTAATGTGCACTACAGCCTATGGCAAAAAAATCGTATGCAGGTTCAAGTCGTCGTATAGTCCCCATACAACGGATTTCATTTAAGTGGTAGTTTTTGGAATTTTTTTTTGAAAATTTTCAATTTCCTTCGAAATGGTGGAGGGTATTAAAAGTTCGGCCCGGCCGAACTTAGCTGCGTTTTTACTTTTTCACTTTGCAATATAAACTTTCAAAATGCCTATATACATGTCTTCTATTTTTAGCTCTACTATCATAATCTACTACATATTTGCTGTAATTATTTTTTGTGTTGCACAGTGTAATTAAAACAAAGAAATGCATTTAAAATCCCTCCACAGCAAGTTTATCAGTATATTTGGCATTAAATGACGAATATTAAGTTATAAAGTCCAAGTAACAAAGTCACCCAGCCTAATATCGAAATTCCAATTAAATTGAAAGTTATAATGTATCTTCCAAATGGAAAAGAAAATAGAAATGTGGAATGCTGCCTAATATTTGGAATATTTATTTATTCATTAATCCCTGCCCTAGCAATCAAATATTCAGGAGGTACTGAACTCACGTGCAAATACAATGGAAATTATTACAAGCACCTCTTTGTTGTTGTAGTCGATTTTCACATGATCATTGACAAATGCTTTATCGTCGTATCAACCACCAGGCGTCATGAATCATACACAAATCGCAAAATAATTGCTATCAATTATTTCGCAGCAATAAATAGAATGATAAAAAACAAACAATCTGTCAATAGCAATCAATATTTGAAGCGGTATGTGCAAATTATTATTTTTTGTTCAAAATTCATTATTTAAATATAAATGTTATTCATTTAAATTTTGAAATAAAACTCTATCAAATAGGGAAAAGTGTTATATTAATAACAAGTAAAAACCAGTAAATAAAGTCCTAATTATGATACCCTACACCACTTTGCTAATTTAGTAGAGCTCCGCATAACAATTAAAAGTTTTTATGGGAGAATTCAATCATACACCCTATGATTATAATTATAATTTAAAATTCAAAGGACTAAATATGCCGAAGCATTTGTATCTTTTAAATTCGGACTTGTATTGCCCATTTGGTGCAAAATTAATTTGAAATCAGATAAAGATATATATGGGAGCTATATCCAAATCTGAACCAATCTCGATAAAATTTGGCAAAGATATTTCTGAGCTGTATTTGATATGTTGTTGTTACGGAGTTCATATTACGGCTGTGGGTAACAAATTTGGTCGTATGTGCCAAATTCCATCCCATTTGGGCAAATATTAGACGTTTGGTGCACAATAAAATGAAAATCGGACGAAGTTATATATGGGAGCTATATCCAAATCTGAACCGATCTCGATAAAATTTAGTAAAGGTACTTCTGAGCTGTATTTGATTTGCATACAATAATTTTTGTCGTAAGCTGTAGTACCCATTACGAACTTCAAATACGAAATTTGAAACCTTTCTTGTGAATAATGTTGCTGAAATCATCAAAATACCGACTATTGGGAGGTACCATTATATGGGGGCTATACCAAGACGTGGACTTGCATACACAGTTTTTTGTCGTAGGCTGTAGTACCCAATACGAACTTCAAATACAAAATTTGAAACGATTCCGGTGAATAATGTTGCAAAAATCATCAAAATGCCGAATATAGGGAGGTACCGTTATATGGGGCTATATGAAGACGTTGACCTGCATGGACAATTTTCTGTCATAAGCTGTAGCATCCATTACGAACCTAAATGCCAAATTTGAAACATTTCCAACGAATAATGTCGCTTAAATCACCAAAATACCGACTATAGGGAGGTACCGTTATATGGGGGCTATATGATGCCGTGGACTCGTATGAACAATTTTCTGTCTCAGACTGTAGTATCCATTACGAACCTCAAATGCCAAATTTGAAACATTTCCAATGCATAATGTCGCTTAAATCACCAAAATACCGAAAATAGGGAGGTACCGTTATATGGGGGCTATATCAAAACGTGGATCTACATAAAATTTTATCAACCTACTTCATTTCGTTCGGAAGCTAGAGTGATTTCCGCAGACGGACAGATGGATAGACGAACAGACGGATAGGCATCGATAAATCGACATAGTATTTTATGCTGATCAAGAATATATATACTTTGTGGGGTCTAAAATGTACATTTCGAGGTGTTACAAACGGAATGACAAACTTAATATACCCCCATACTATGGTGGAGGGTATAAAACTCACGCAAATATGACAAAGGAAAGTGAAAAAAATTACCAACAATCTATATATCTGTATCAATAAAAGAGTAAAATAACTGCTTGACTGATTGACTGACTTACTGACCTAATGATTCATTAACGGCCAGACGAAATGGCTGGAGGTAGAATCTAGTGGCTATATCCGTAGGTGATAGATAAGGGTGGATTGTAAGAACTCTTACTCGAACGGTTCGAAAAGTACTTAAAGTAACTAAATATGGTACCCTTTGTGTTTGACGAACCAGTAGAGCTGGAACGCTTAAATGAGAGTGGAATGAGGGTTGCTGATGGAGTGTATGATAGATGTACCAAAGATATTTGGGAATTTGCGCTTATGGTGCGAAAAGTACTAAAATGTTCGATATTGGGCACCATTTCTTATCATGTGAACGTTTAGAGCTACAACCTTGAAATTTGAAATGGGAGTCTATGTTGAGAAGTAGGGTGATGTTAGGAGGCAGTTATGAAAGTGTTTATGAAAAGTGCTAAACGGTACTAAATTTGGTACAATTTGAATTTGGAGGAACAGATGGAGCTGAAATCCTGAAATTTGAAATTAATATTACTGGGGATATGGAGGCAGTTTTCTAAATTACTTATATATACGAAAAGTGCTAAATGCTACTAAATTCTGTACATTTCCGATTTGGGTGAACCGGTAAAGTTGCAATGCAAATTGCAAATTGCAAAACTGCGGTATGTAGGCATTTTTGGATATTGATACTTATATTTACTAAATGGTACTTAAATTTGTACAATTTAAATTTTGGATTTTATGATGTAGGTAGTTTTGACACTTGTACCTATATGTATTAAATTTAGTACAATTTGAATTTGACCAACCAAAAAAAAATTGATATGAAAACTCTAAATTTTCAAATGAGAATCCCGCCTTCTTTTGCCGGCGAGCCTTTAAATTCCTGCTACGAAGACTGATAACATAATTAACTATTTTTCTATCAAAAAAAAAAAAAAAAAATGAAAAAACATATCACGTTTTTATTGCAAACCCAGTAAAAAAGTCTTAAAGTCGGGCGGGGCCGACTTTATGATACCCTAATTTAGTAGAGCTCCGCATAACAATTAAAAGTTCATACACGCTATGATTATAATTTAAAATTCAAAGGACTAAATATGCCGAAGCATTCGTGTCTTTTAATTTCGGACTTATATTGTCCCTATGGTGCAAAATTAATTTGAAATCAGATAAAGATATATATGGGAGCTACATCCAAATCTGAACCGATCTCGATATAATTTAGGAAAGGTATTTCTGAGCTGTATTTGATATATTTCCCTGAATATCACTGTTACGGAGTGCATATTACGGCTGTGGGTAACAAATATGACAAATCGGATGAACAGTATATATGGGAGCTATAGCTATATCTGAACCGACCTTCACCAAATTTGACATACTAGCTTCTAGACTCAATTCGGTCGTAAGTGCCAGATTTCATCCAATTTGGGCAAATATTAGAAGTTTGGTGTACAATAAAAGATAAATCGGACGAAGTTGTATATGGGAGCTATATCCAAATCTGAACCGATCTCAATAAAATTTAGCAAATGTATTTCTGAGCTGTATTTGATATATTTCCCCAAATATTGTTGTTACAGAGTTCATATTACGGCTGCGGAGGACAAAAATAACAAATCGGATGTACAATATATATGTGAGCTATAGCTATATCTGAACCGATTTCGATAAAATTTGGCATAATTATTTTCAGGCCAAATCTGGTTGTATGTGCAAAATTCCATACCATTCGACCTGATAGTACATGTTTGGTGCACAATAAAATGCAAATCGTACGAAGATATATATGGGAGCTACATCTAAATTTTGACCGATTATCTCCAATTTCAATAGGGTTCGTCCTTGGGCCAAATAAATGATTTGTGCACAATTTCATCTGGATAGGACAATAAATACGAACTGTACCTTGTTTACAAAAATACATGGACAGACGGACGGACGGACATGCATAAATTGACTCAGAATGTGATTCTATGCAGTTCATCAAAAGGAACTATAGGTCTATCTCGTTTCCTTTTGCCTGTTACAAACAAATGCACAAAGACATAATACCCTGACCACCTTGTGGTGTAGGGTATGAAAAATTAAATATTATTTTGCGTTTTACAAATTTACTTTAGCTTGGGTATTGGATGAATTGGTAGATCTGGAATGCCAAAATTAAATACTGAGGTTTCTCTTGGTATCTAGAATTGACATATGGAGGTGGTTTTGGAAATGAGTACGATATTTGTACGAAAAATACTAAATGGTAGTGAATTTTGTTTTAGTTAAAGGGTCGGAATCTTCAAATTTTTTACTGAGTTCTCTTTTGGTGTGGTTGCGCTATAACAGTACGAAAAATATTACATAGTATTATGTTTGGTATTTGGAGGTTACAATTGAAATTTTGTGTTTTATTAAAAAAAATTGAAATGAAAACTCTAAATTTTCAAATGAAAACCCCGCCTTCTTTTGCCGGCGAGCCATTAAATTTCTGCTACGAAATCTGATAACATAATTAACTATTTTTCTATCAAGAAAAAAAAAGAAGAAAACATATTACGTTTTTAATGCACGAAGAAATTAAATATTATTTTGCGTTTTACAAATTTACTTTAGCTTCTGATTGCAAATAGATTTACCTGGAAAGGAGGCGTCTACAAAAATAATACTTCAATTTCTTGATATAGATAAGAGAGAATGAAGTGCACGACAATACTCGTATCTTAGTCATTATTGTTGAGTGATTTCAGGGAATGTCGAATATTTCTATTTGCACAAAGTGCATATACAAAAGTGAATTTAAAAGTAAATATTTATTTTCTCCCCACAGCGCACGTGATGTCAAAGAAAACGCTTACAAGTTAATTTTTGTTATAAAGGGAAAATATGTTCTCGTTGTTTAACGTTAGTAAAGGGGTGATTTTTTAGCGATTATCTTTTTTGGGAACATCCCACACGTTTCGTGTTTAGTTTCGCTGTAAAAATCTAGAGTTTGGTCTTGCAAATATAATGGCCCAAAAATATCATAATTTCTATTTTATGGTCAGTTTTGTTTTGGTTTAAGGATACTCAGCTACACTGATTTGGCAACTGCTTCAATGGCAGATCTTTGGCCAATTGTATTCATCTTAGGAGGAAATTAACATTTAGGATATAGGAGAGATATAGCAACGAGGAGGAGAAGAAGAGATTTATAGAGAAAAGTGTAGTTCGCCGAGTGGTCTGCCCAGGCTGGGGAATGCTGTCGTCAAACTTGTAAATGTTGATGGGGCCTATCCTGAAAGAACGATAGAGTTTCATCTGTATCGCCTCCACCTCTTCTTCATCTTCACACAGTTCACAGTAGTGAGGAACACAGTTTTGTCCCATCTAGAGGTCAAATATCTGAAACTACATTAGCCAGTCAGTATACCTAACGCAATTCTAGGATCAGACACTGGATAAATAGAATGAGCTAGAAATTTGGATTGAGAATCGTGGATGGAGTGCAGGATAGATAACCCAAAGGGTTTTTGGAAATTTGAAGTTTTAAACCGGTACTAAACTTCTAAAACTTTAACATTTGGTATTATATGAAGGGATAACGTTTAAAACTTGAAATTCGGATAGAAAATTAAAGTTGAAAAGTATGACTGATATATGAAGAGGGTTTTAGAAATATGTATAAAGTGTGCAAGCTCAATACTAAATAGTACTGAATTTGGAACAGTTTGGTATATGGTAAACGGATAAATCTGGAATTTTGAAATTTGGTATTAGGGACCCTGTTGATGGTAGATTTGTGATAAAGAAATGGTTTAGAATATACGACAAACAGATCATTTTTACAATTTGGTATAGGGTGAACAGGTAGTTGCTTGAAATCTGAAATTTTTAATTATGGTCGCCTGACCTGGAGACATTAATGTGGTTTTGGAAATATGTACCATAATTGTACGAAAGGTACTGCATAGGGTGAAGGGATAGAGATAAAATGTTGAAATTTGGTATTTAGATAACTGCCGGTGCCTAAGGTTGAGATTTTGCGGTGGTTTGATTTAATACGTCCTATATTTGATCGAAAACTACAAATTGGGTGTTGGATGAATAGATAGACCTGGAATGCCAAAATTAGATACTGAGGTTTTTCTTGATAGCTAGTATTGAGATATGGAGGTTGTTTTGGAAATGAGTACGATATTTGTACGAAAAGTACTAAATGGTAGTGAATTTTGTTTTAGTTAAAGGAATAGGGTCGGAATCTTCAAATTTGTTACTGAGTTCTCTGTTGGTGTAGTTTTTTGAAATGTGTGCGCTATAATTGTTCGAAAAATATCACATAGTATTATGTTTGGTATTTGTTGAATGTGTAGAGAAAAAAATCTGAAATTTGATATTTAGATAACTGTTGGTATATGAGGTTGAGATTTAGAGGCGGGTTTGCAAATTGTTCGAAAAGTACTAAGTGGAACAAAATTTGGTAATGGTGGAAATTAATTACAGAGCTGAAATTCTGAAATTTAATATTAAGTTCACCAATGCACAGTGGTCGCTGCCATTGGCCAAAATTCAAAAAATGAAAATCAGATATTTATTGTCATATGTGTACACATGAACTCTTAAGAGGTTAAGCTTTTTAGAAAACATAATAATCTTGGCTTCATTCTAACGGGACACTTCGAAAATAGCATCAAAAAAGAGAAAATGTAGTTAGTTGCTTTTTTCAGTGGGATCAGTAAAAAAAGGAGTAAAAATAGATCTGTATTACAAAATTAAATAAATTTTAAAATGACAATTCTTGGCATAATTATTGAAAAGCAAGGTATTGACTTATTTTTAGTGCAGTAATTTGTGTGTTTAGTAGTTGTGTATAATATAGATGATGTGAGTGTTTTGAGTTGCCTTTAAGATTAATTTTGAAAATAAAATTGGATTTCAGTTAAAGTTTTAATTGTTTCCCCCCCTGAATCCTCCAATGTGATTTTTTTCATGCCATTAGTAATGGTCCTAAGATTCAAGAAGTGCTAATTTAACTTTCAGATTTTGTCAGATTTGTATGTTATGCCCAATATACTAAAGTGACTTCGCTCCAATTTTGTCAGTTCTATGGTGCTAGTGACATAGAATATGTTTTTATACCCTACAACACCATGTGTTGGGGGTATTATAAGTTTGATTGGGCCAAAAATTATGTAACACCACGAAACATTGATTTCCCACATAGGAAAGTATATATGGATCTTCCTATCTCGCCGAGCTGAGTCGATCTAGCTATGTATGTCCGTCCGTCCGTCTGTCCATGTTAATTTGTAATCACTCTACAGGTCACAATTATGGCCCGATCTTCACGAAATTTAGAATGGAGGTGGGGCTAGGGTCAGAATAGAACCCTATTTCTTTTGGAGATGATCGCCAAATGTTTAGGGGTTGAAATGGACCAAATACTGAAAAAATGTCAGATTTTGCAGTAGCTATACAGGTCGCACTTATAGACCAATCGACGCGGAATTTCGCATGTAGCTAGAGTTTAGGGCGGGAAAGAAGCCTACCAATTTGGGTGGTCATCGGATAATATTTAGTGGGTAAAATAGGCCATATCTTTTTTGTTGAAAAATTCAAAATTTTTCATTAAACCGCGAATATTTTAAGTCCCGGAGAAATCACAAAGCCATGACAAGGTTACTTCTGATCTTTACATTGATGTTTACATCCAACAAATCGGATGTATAGCAAAATATGTGCGATATATATGTCTATCAAAGAAGATATGCCTCAAAGATCTCATATATGTCGAGAACGGCTGAACTGATTTCGACAGTTCTCATTAATTCAGAATGACCTCTTGACAGGAAAGGAAAAACGTCTAAAAACACATACAAATATCTCTCTAAAGATGAAAATATTGATTTTGTAACATTTTCTCATATTTTTGCCATTTTGTCATATTTTTGGCATATTTTCATTTTGAATTAAACATTTGGTAATATTTCTACAGCTAACAAAACTAAGTAGTTAGGATATCAGGATATCATATACAGATCGCATTTATGGCCCGATCCTTACGAAATTTTGCATGGGGATAAGATGAGGGTCAGAATAGAAGCCTACTCTTTTTGGAGATGATCGCCATATATTTAGGGGTTGAAATGGACCAAAAAACTGCAAAATTGTCAGCAGGTCGTAATTATCGTCCGATCCTCACGCACATTTGAATGGGGGTTACCGGACATTGCAAAAGCCAAGCAGTTTTGGATGGCCATCCAAAAATTTTCATTGTGTGAAATACTTTGCCAACTTTTGTAGACAAAATACGAAAATGTCCATTCCAGTGACTTTTTGGAGAATTCACAAATACAGGAAAGACGCACTTCTGACTATTTTTTTTAACGCTGATTTCGTTGAAGAATGTAGTCAAATGTCTGTATCTCATATAGATGCGTTTCAGTCAAAACCCAATAATAAATGTTAATCTTTTTTGCCACTTCTGAGAGATTATAGGTCTTTGGGAAATATTGGTTCCAGATCTAGGAAGACCATTTAAGTGCAACATCTACCAATAAATTGGAAATGAGCAAATTAGTTTAAGTTGCTATTATTCGAAAATTAGAGAACGAAACCTGATGGTTTTCTTTTATAATTTGTCACAATATCTTGTGAAATTCTTTCGAGTACCTTGCCTATATAAACTGTTTCGTTTATTATAGTGTTGTAGGGTATTCAACGGTCGGCCCCGCTCGACTGTAGCCTTTGCTTACTTGTTGTTGTTTGGGATTGATAAGGATATAATTGAGGGGTGTTCAATAATGTTGCCTGCATTGTCTTCTGGGTATAATATTAATGTCCAAAAATTTAAGGCCTTTGCACTAGAAACGGCTAAAGAGTTAACAAATAGATATCCATGGCACTATCTTTCACCCACAGCTAATAAAATTTTGTCATTGTATCGATTGGAGAATTATAGGAGGTGGCCGTGGAGTCTAGAAACAAAGATATAAAAAAGTTTCGACTAAATCATACCCGAAAAAATTATTAATCGTCTTCTTCTGAGCTCTGACCCTTTTATAACGGGACAGCGAAAGTTACCAATCAATAAAAAATCTATATTATTAAAATCTGCATTTGATTTACTTGAATAACACTGAAATTTATAAATATCCATTAGTAACTTTCATTTAATTTTATATTGAATTGTTTATTCTGTTTACAAAAAAAAAAATTGTCTATTTTGTTTACAAAAACATAATCAAATTTGGAATTTTGAATTGTATAAATAATACTTCTATTTTTGGAGGTACCTTTACAGGGGAATTTGTATAAAAAATACTTCTATTTTTGGAGGTACCTTTACAGGGGGACTCTACCTGAAGGCGGGCCGTTCCAAATAATTTTCAGTAAGACTATTTTTTTAGCTCTTTAGAACGTAAAATGTCAAATAACAGAACAATCTAGTGTAGAAATGTGACAAAAATTGGGCAAATAACCCTTATTCGGGAGGTATGTTGTAAGGGGACCATGCCAAAACATGCATCGACCATATCCATTTTGTCACATTTTTAATTGTTATCCCAACAAGGTACCATAACCAAAGAATCATATTGATATCTGCACTAAAAGTATTTTTGGCCGCTGTTCCCATACGACATCGACCACTGTGCAATGGAATCTGAGGTTGAGATATGAATATTTTTTTGAAATTTAGCAAATGTATTTCTGAGCTGTATTTGATATATTTCCCCAAATATTGATGTTACAGAGTGCATATTGCGGCTTCGGAGGACAAAAATAACCAATCGAATGAACAATATATATGGGAGCTATAGCTATATCTGAACAGATTTCTATCAATTTTGGTTGTATGTGCAAAATTTCATACTATTCGGGCTGATACTACACGTTTGGGCGCAATAAAAGGCAAATCGGACGAAGATATATATGGGAGCTATATCTAAATTTTAACCGATTATCTCCAAATTCAATAGGGTTCGTCCTTGGGACAAACAAATGTTTCATCTCAATCGGATAATAAATGCGACCTGCATTTTGTCCGAAAGAATACATGGATAGACGGACGGACGGACTGACATGCATAAATCAACTTAGAAAGTGATTCTGTGGAGATCCTCAAAGGTAACTATGGGTCTATCTCGCTTCCCTCTCCATGTTACAAACAAATGCACAAAGAATAATACCCTTACCACTATGTGGTGTAGGGTATAAAAAAGCCTGAAACGAACTGTTGGAATGAATCTAAAATTTTATAGTTGGCTTTTCCCTGACGAAGTAGCGGGCCCTTACTAGTTTAATATAAGCACATGAATGGTAATAGGCTCATAGCTTGTACTACGACAAATAGATAATTATTACAGGGTCAGGACCGACCATATGACACCCTACACCACTATGCATACTTAGTAGATATTCTCGTAACAAATAAACTTTTATATTGGAAAATGATATGCTGGAGAGCATACATCTCCATATGTAAACCCGAAAAAAAAAGAAAACAATGAGCTCAATATATAATTTCAAGATTCACGCTCCACCCATTCACTTAACGGGATTTAGTACCATTTAGTACTTTTCAAACAATCATTATTCCACCTTCGTCTTTCAACTACAGACAAAAACAGTGACATCCAAACAATTCTCCGGATTTCAGCCCTATTCCTTCCCGAATATGTATTATAAATTTGGTAGCATATATTTCTTTTCGTACAGTTAAATAACGCATTTTAAAGACAATCTCCAAATCTCAACCGCAGATAGAAACTGTGACTTAAATATTAAATTTCATTATTTAAGCTCTGAAATATTCCCAAACACCAAATTTTGGATTTTAGTCCTATCACTTCACCCAATATCCAACATAGTCTCACTTAGTTCTTTTCCACCAATTATAGTACGCATTTGCAAGCCTACACCCAAATCTCAATCTCATATACCAACAGCTGTCTAAATATTTAGTTTCAGAGTTTTATCTCTATCCCTTCAACCAAAACCACATATTTGGTACTTTTCGCACAATTATATCACACATTTCCAAAACCACCCGCATATCTTTACTACAGACACCAACATTGACTTCTATATCAAATTTCAGGATTGCAGTCATATACCTTCACCCAATACTAAATGTAGTATAATTTAGTACTTTTCGTACAAATGTAGGACGCATTTCCAAAACATATCATCCACATCTCAACCTCAGATACCAACAGCGACCTGAATATCAAATTCAGGATTTCAGCTCTGTAAATTTCCCCATTATCAAATTTATTAAATTTTTTTACAAAATTTCGGGAATTTTGTATTAGTTAGTACTTTTCGACCAATTATAGTATACATTTTCAACCAACCGCCAAATCTCATCCTGAGAACCAACAACTATCTAAATATCAAATTTCAGAATTCCCTTCAACCAATACCACATATAGTGCAATTTAGTACTTTTTCCACAATTATAGTACACATTTCCAAAACCACCCTCAAATCTTAATCACAGATCCCAATAGAGACCTGGATATCAAATTTGACGATTCCAGCCTTATCCTCTAACCAATAGCAAATCCACTACCATTAAGTACTCACATCAATATATACAATCCAGATACCAACAGAGAACTCAATATCCAAATTTGGGATTCCAGCTATATCTATTTACCCAATACGCAATTTAGTACTATTTAGTAATTTTCGTGCACATTTCCAAAATCATGGAGGAGATCTAAAGCCCAGATACCAATATAGACCTCATATAAAATTTCGGGATTCCAGCTCTATCTCTTCACCCAATACCCAATTTAGTACTACTTAGTACTTTTCATACAACTGTTTTACACACTTCCGCAAACACTTCCATATGTCCAGGCTACACATGAAAAGCGACCCTGAAGCAAAATTTCAGATTTAAAACACTATCTGTTCACCCAAAGCCAAATTGTGTCAAACGTTGTACTATTTAGTACTTTTCGTGCGTTGTAGTACTCATTCATAATACCACCTCTTTATCACAAGCCTACAATCAATACAAAATTTCAAGATTTCAGATTCATTAGCTTAGGGTTTAGGGAAATCAAACAGTTCCAAATTTAGTACGCACTCTATGCAGACATTTCCAAACTCTCCTTCATATATCAACCATGGTAGAACTAAGAAGGTAAAGTCATGCAATCATATGTTTAATTTTTTTTTATTCAAATTTGTATACCCTCCACCATACTATGGAGGGTATATTAACCTTGTCATTCCGTTTGTAACTCCTCGAAATACTCATGTCAGGTCCAGCAAAGTATATATATTCTTGATCAGCGTAAAATTCTAAGTCTATTTAACGATGTCCGTCCGTCTGTCTGCTGTAATCACGCTATCTTTCGAACGAATTGAGATAGAAGGCTAAAATTTTGCACACATGTTTATATTGCCAGTATGCAGGTTAAGTTCGTAAATGGAAAATGTATGTCCACGTTTTCTTATAGCCCCCATATAGCGGTACCTCCCGATATTCGGTATTTTGATGATTTTTGCGACACTATTCACCGGAATTGTTTCAAATTTGGTATGTGCAGTTCGAAATGTATGCTACAGTCTAAAACAGAAAATTGTGTGTGCAGGTTTACGTCTTCGTATAGCCCCGATATAACGGTACCTCCCGATATTCGGTATTTTGATGATTTTTGCGACATTATTCACCGGAATTGTATCTAATTTGGTATTTGAAATGGATACTACAGCCTATGACTGAGAATTGTCTATGCAGGTCCACGTCTTCATATAGCCCCCATATAACGGTACCTCCAAATATTAGGTATTTTGATGGTTTTAGCGTCATTATTCACCGGAGTAGTTTCAAATTAGGTCTTTAGAGTTCGTGATGGGAACTACAGTCTGTGACAGAAAATTGTCTATGCAGATTCAGGTCTTCGTATAGACCCAATATATATCAGTACCTCCCTATATTCGGTATTTTGACGATTTTAGGTACAATACTCACCGAATTGTTTGAGATACCGTATTTGGGGTTCGTAATGGATGCTACAGCCTGTGACAGAAAATTGTCATGCAGGTCCAAGTCATCGTATAGCCCCTATATAATGGCACCTTCTGATATTCCGTATTTTGATGATTTTAGGTACATTATTCAACGTTTATTTCAAGTTTAGAATTTGAATATAGTAATGGCTTATGACTAACAAAGCCTATGTAGGTCCACATCGCATGGCCCCAATATAACGGGTATATTCGGCAATTTTAATATTTTAACAGAATTTTTAACGGATTTTATTTATTTATTTTTTTTGAAAATTTCCGAATTCGTTCCAAATGGTGGAGGGTATTTAAAGTTCGGCCCGGCCAACTAATAGCTTTTTAACTTGTTACCTTTGACAATATCTCATTGTAAAAATCTATATTCATAAGTCCATAGTATATATACAAAATCGGAGATGGGAACCGTTTTGTATGCATTGAAGTTACAAAGTGTTTAGCTCTATCCATTCACATAATACCAAATGGTACCATTTTAGAATTTCAATACCATTATGAATTTTTGTAACCTTTAAGTTCAAGTTTCCAAAACTCCGTAGGTATATGTATCCTGCACTTCATCAATGACTTTCATTGCAGGATTCAGAATTCTTGCTCATTTCAACACAAAGTATTTAACATTTCGTACCCTTTTGTTACGAATTTCCAAACACCCAGCCCTATCTGATACCTGCCGACCAAGAGCGGAACTCACCCAAAATTTCAAAATTCTTAGCTTACGCCGTTTCGTCTGGACGTTGGTTAGATAATAGCTAAAAATCGCCCTTTATTTAAGAATAAATTTATTCTCCTACACGCATATTCTCTTACATGCAAAATTTTCAAAACTAAAGCTTCATTTGCTACTAATTTTTTTCCGGTGCTCGGGCCACAGATGATTCAATCAAATCTATATCTTCTTCTCTATATCTATAAAAGAGGAAAATGTTTGTATGTTTGTTTGTTTGTTTGTTTGTAATTTATGGACTCGAAAACCGCTGAATAGATTTTCCTGAAAATTTCCATATATACTGCAACATCGCCTGAAAATAACATAGGCTATATACATTTTTGAATTTCCACTTGGAACCGGAGATATAGCATCAGAGTCGGAGGTACCTCCCAAAAATTTAGATTTTATATGCACATATCTATTGATTGGTTGAAGATACAGTCTCCAAATTTGGAATACGTAACGGAATTTGTAACAAAAATAAGTTTGCCAAACTATATTGTAATCGGTTGAGATTTGGAGATTTGATGCCTTATACACAATATGAATGTTCGACTCCAATGAAATTTGGAATATGTGACGGGATTTGATCTGAAAATAAATTTGTCAAATTATATTGAAATCGGTTCAGATTTGGATATAGCTCCCATATATATTTTCGGCCGATTAAAGCATTTGATGCACCAAACACGCTATGTATCCCCAATTTCAATGAAATTTGAAACGTGTGATAGATTTTATCTAAAAAATTGATTTCCCAAATTATATTGAAATCGGTTCAGATTTGGATATAGCTCCCATATACATTTTCGGCCGATTTAATGTATTTGGTGAACCAAACACGATATGTATTTCCAATTGTAATGAAAAAGCCAAAATGAATTTGTCAAATTAAATTGAAATCGGTTCAGATTTGGATATAGCTCCCATATATATTTTCGACCGATTTCATGTATTTTATGCACCATACACGATATGTATGTTCCATTCCAAAGAAATTTGGAATATGTAACGGGATTTTGATTAGAAAATAAATTAGTCAAATTATATCAAAATCGGTTCAGATTTGGATATAGCTCCCATATATATATTCCGCCGATTTCACATATTTGATGCACAAAGCACGATACGTATTTCCGATTCCAATGAAATTCGGCATGAGTGGCTAAATTTGGTACAAAAATAAATTTGACAAATTATATTCAAATACGCTCAGATTTGATTATAGCTTCCATATATATATATACTCATCCGATTTCACATATTTGATGCACCCAAAGCGAGAGAGACAAAATCTGGCACCAGAAAAAATTGCCAAATTATATTGAAATCAGTTGAGGTTTGGGTATAGCTAACATATATATTTGGCCGATTTCATACATGTTATGCACCAAATATGATACCAATTAAATTCAGAATGTGTGGCGGAATTTGGTTACAATAATAAATGTGACGAATTAATTGGAAATTAGTTAAGATTTAGATATAGCTCCCATATATATATTCTCGGCCTATTTCACATATTTGACGCACCAATTTCAATTAAATATGAAAGGTGTGGCGGAATTTGGTGTAAAAGTAATTTTTTTAAAATTATATTTAAATCGGGTAAGATTGAGATATGATTTTAATAAGAACCATTGACCCACAACGCCTTAGCTAACACTAAAAACCAACACAACAATTGATTTGAAACACGCTTATAACGGCGAAGTATGTTGCTATCTCGAATTCACTAATTGCAATAAAATGCCACTCAACTTCAAAAGATTGCAGTTTACTGCACGCTTGGTATTTGCTATGAAATAAATAAATCCGAAGGACAAACTCGTCGTGTATGTGTGTGTGCGTACGTCATTTTACTGCTTTTCTAATGGTTTTGGTTAATTACGCATTAAAGTAGTGCAATATTTTTTTATAATTTTTAAATTTGTTTTTTTTTTTTAACCAACATATATTCGTAAATAAAATTTTGAATGCATATAAAATCAAAAGGGGTAGCGAAGCGCACCGGATTCAGCTAGTATATAATAAAAATCAATTGTTGTTTGTTGGTAACGGAATCAGTTGAAAACGGCTGGACCGATTTGCATAATTTTTTGTACAAACGTTCGTCATACCCCGAGTTAGGTTTTTAAAGAAAAAAATATTGACCACGCCTCCTTTTACGCCCACTATTACGATTTATCTAAAACCTTTATATTTGCCAAAATAGTGAAGATATCAGTTTAAGAATTATTGTACGAGATGCTGTTGGCTTTCCATCCAACCCTAAGTACTTATTTAGAGGCTGAGGAACGCGCCTACTTTTAAATCTATCTCTCTATATGTAAAAGAAAGTTGTGTTAGTTGCTTTAAGAGTAGTAAAGACCGCCGATCTGATTTTAACGATTTACACAAATTCGGAATTGCCTCTTGGCAGAAAAGAATAAAATTCAAAAAAATCGCGTAAAAATGTGAAATTTGAACATTTTCATTTTGACTTTTAAAATGTACAATAGTAATGTTTTATATTGCATATTTTTTCCATTTTGACTTACTATTTTCGAATGTACATTTTTTTTTTTGAATTCTAATATGTAGTGTAGGTTTTTTTTTTGGGAAATATAAAGTCGCAACGGATAAAACTGTTATTTATAGATTTTATGTATTTATTCGTAATACCCAATAAATACATAAAATCTATAAATAACAATTTTATCCGTTGTCGCTTTATATGAAAATTCTAAAATTGGGAAAATCTACAATTTTTTCAATGGAATCGAATTTCAAAATAATAGTACATTCTACCGACAAACTTCGTAATCACTTTAAAAATTTGCCGCAAAAAAATCAGCGAACCAGTTGAAGATTCTTGTTCTTTTTTCTATATTGAAGAGTACATTTATTTATTGGTTTGAATTCTGAATGAATAATATTAAAAATGAAATGAGGGCGCAATACGATGATAAATGCTTTCTACTCCAGGACCTACATCGTGCTTCAGTTGGAAGATGCGAACACATTTAAACAAACAAAAATGACCGAAGAAGCGTTATGGGGTTAATGTCAAAAAGTGTACCTGCTTCTTTCATATGACAATAAATTGTCAAATGAGAACACAAAATGCCGACTATAAAGAACGCAAAATAGAAATTCTACCTAAACATTCAATATACCTTTAATCGCTTTGGCAGGTCATGATATGGATTATAACCCCTGATAACGGAACAACCCGTTTGAAGTATATTCTACATTTTAACCATATTTTTCGTACTAATTTTAGCTTATGTTCATAATTTAAGAAGAAACCATCTTTGCAAAAAATTATCACGTTTTGATATCACCATCATATGATTTAAGGTATTTTCGGGGTCTTGGCCACTTTTTTAATTTTTTGGCCCTAATTTGACATCTTTGTTTCTAAGGGGGAAGAAAACCTCTTCTTACAAATTTTTATTTTTCGGAAAAGTGCGCATCTTAGTCTTGAGGCTACCTAGGGTAAAAAACCCTGGGGTAGAAAATCATCTTACAGATAATTATCCCCATAGGAATTTATTTAAGTATAGTACCCACATTAGTATACCCCCAAGTCCACTTTCCCAACCAATGTGTGGTCAGAAAAGAAAATTTGGTATTCTACTGCATTTGTAACCCCCAAAAGAATATTGGTTGGGGACGTAGATTTGGGGTGTACGTCTATATGAAATAAACTCCGAAATGTCACTCTGGGACTCATTCAGTCGGAAATTGTGGCAGAAACATAAATACGAAATTATAAAGTAACTTTATTGGATCTCCGCCGCACAATTTAAATGACAAACAATTAATGTCCATCTTACGGTAATCGGAGCAAAAGAGTAATTTTTTGGCTATTCTGACAACATTCTGCCTTCAAGTATGAGGTGGACAACGCAGTACGGGATTTTAAACGTTGGAAATACAAATTTCAAATTATAGCTCATTTAAATGCTTTTTACAAAATGCTTTTTACGAAATGTCACTCTGGGACTCATTCAGTCGGAAATTGTGGCAGAAACATAAATACGAAATTATAAAGTAACTTTATTGGATCTCCGCCGCACAATTTAAATGACAAACAATTAATGTCCATCTTACGGTAATCGGAGCAAAAGAGTAATTTTTTGGCTATTCTGACAACATTCTGCCTTCAAGTATGAGGTGGACAACGCAGTACGGGATTTTAAACTTTGGAAATACAAATTTCAAATTATAGCTCATTTAAATGCTTTTTACAATATCAAAAATTGAGCTGAATTTTCACATGGGGCTATTATAGATGATCTTTATCACATAGGTATTCAATACTCAAATTAAAGCCTATAGCTGAAAAATAAGATCAGGCTATTCAATATATTTAAAACCCACGGTAATTATAATTTTTGCCATGAATATCTATATATATAAATGTAAGTTGTGTTAGTTACTACGCTTATAACTTAAGAACCGCTGGATTAATTTTAACGATTCACACAAATTCGGAGTTGTCTACTCTCCGAAAAGGATAATATCCAAAAAAATCGCGTAAAAATGTGATATATTAACATTTTCATTTTGACTTTTCAAATGTACAATAGTAATGTTTTATTCTGCATGATTTTTTTCCATTTTTACTTACTTTTTTCTAATGTACATTTGTAGTGTTTTTTATATTTTATTTTTGAATTCGAATATTTATACCAATTTATTTAATTGACTTGATTTCTTGAGAACTGAAATTGATGGCGGGTTACATGGAAGTGTAGTAGCGAATTATGTGGTGGCGAAACGGAATAGATGATATCGAAATAATTTAACGCGGTCACACCAAAGTTAAAAGATAATTACTTTTTCTAAATCGCTGAAAAATCATGAAAAAGAGATCTCATTGCAAAAATCAAAAAAAACATTTTCAATGGAATCGAATTTTAAAGTAATAGTACATTCTATTGACAAACTTTGTAAGGAAGGATCTTAAAACATTTGCTGTAAAAAATCAGCGAAAAAGTTGAAGACTTTTCAATTTGTTATTCTTTGTTTGTCAATTTTTTTTGTGAACAAAATAAAGAATAATTTTTCACTAAAAAAATTGAATAAGTGCGAAATAGGATGTTAACTGACATCTACCTTTCAACTCCAGGGCCTACATCGTGGGTTAGCTGGAAGATGCGAACACGTTTAAACAAACAAAAATGACCGAAAAAGCTTAATGGGGCTCATTTCAAAGCGTGACAATGATCCGTCCAATGAGAGCTCAAAATGCAAAATTCTTTGGGAGAATAATAAGTAATATACCAATATTGAAATAAAAGGTGCAAAATAGTAGAGCGAATGGGACTTTTAGTAAGAAAAGGTTTTATATCCTTCCAGAAATTCTTCCCAAACATTCAAAATACCTAAAATCACTTTTGCAGGTCTTTATATCGATCATAACTCATGGATAAGGGAACAACCCGATTTCATATTTATATAACCATCTATGATTTAAGTTATTTTTGGGGTCTTGGCCGGTCACTTTTTTCATTTGTTGGCCCTTATTTGACATTTTTGTTTCTAAGGGGGTAGATAACCTCTTCGCATAAAATTTGAAATTCAGAGTAGGGCCCATATTGGTATTGACCACATTCATCAATTGATTTGGCTAAAAATTTTATTTATGCCACCCTGGGGTAGGGAACCATCATACAGATAATTGCCACATAGGAATTTATTTAAGTAAAGTCCCCACATTTGAGTATCCCCAAGTCCACTTTCACATCTAATGTTTGATTTGATTTGGGATGTGCATCCATATGAAATAAATTGTGGAAACATGAAGAAATTACAAATATAAGAAAGTAGCGCGGGACCGAATATTTGTTTAATCATCATTGAATTATCCTATGATGAAAATATGGACTTTAAGGGGTCTCCAACTTACAATTTAAATGGCAAATAAAATTAATTCCCATCTTATCATTCTGCCCTCAATTATGAGGTGGATAAAACTATTTTTACTTATTTAAATCACGCGAAATGCTATGACATGCTATATTGTTCTGCTATATTTTGATTTGGCCTCTATTTGTCATCTTGGATTATAAGGGGTAGAAGAAAGTTTTCAATGTAGGTCGATGTTTCGGAGTAGTGCCCATATAAAGAAGGTACCTCCTAATTTAACCACATTTCAAAGAATTTGGCTAATAATGCGTATTAGGGGGTGAAAATCTTACACTAAAATTTCAACATATCTACAAATTTTAGAATTTTTATCCATGTTATAATACCCTCTCAAGTCCACCTTTTGGCGGACAAACAGATTGACATGGTTAGGGGGACTTATGAGGACTCTAATGCACAATCTATGTTGCTAATGGGTTTAATAAAGTAATTAACTTTGGCTATTCTTAAATCATTCAGCCCTCAATTATGTAGCATACAAAATACAGCAAATTCCAAATTACTGCTCATTTGACTGGAAGATTTTGCTACGATTTTTACCATATTAAAAATTAATTTGATCCCTTATATGGCGATAAGATTGATATATACTTTTTAATAGATTTGTATAGCACATCCACACAGTTGAAGCCCACGGTTTAAATATTGAAGCCCACTGGTTAAAAATGGGTACAGGTATTTTAAAACACTTTAAATCGACCTGTACGTGAACACTTATATCAGTCATATCTGTGAATAATTATGCTTGGGAATATATGCATAATAGACAAAAACTACGGGCCGGCAACGCGGACCGGGCCAGCTAGTTAATTTATATATAGTCATGAAGTCATTACTCATAATCAAGTCATTACTTATAATCAAAATTGTGCCGCCTACATAAGTCAGATCTGTGATTTATTATGCTTTAAAGACTAAAAGTACGGGCCGGCAACGCGGACTGGGCCAGCTAGTATACCATAAATATTTTTCATTTGCCGCCTACTTACAAAATGTCTTGTTTTGCTGTCAAACCATTCTTTCACGTTTCCAAATGATTTCTATTTAAATGTGTAGAATTTTTCATTTTTCAGTCAGTCTTATCAGTGAAACCGAAAATTTTCACCATCATCATTTGCTGGTTGGAAAATATTGTATTTTGGCAACCAAAACAAAAATGAAAATTTATCTTTCGACACTTTTCCATTGCCTTTCATTACCAAGAGGTGTCTACACTTTTGGACCGATTACTGCCACCGCTGTGGCAGTCATACGGCAGTTGCATTCATTCATTATCTTTTTGCATTTTCGCTCTATTTTGAAAATGTTGGCTTTTTGGCCACAAAAGCAGTCATCTAATTGCTTTCACATTTCCGCTTCATTACCGGGGCCTGAAAGCGGGCTGCAATTTAGCCTTTTGCTGACAACCGTTTACAGTGAATGCTTGCCACATTTTAGTGTAGCAGCAGTGCACCTGTTATAATTTTGTGGTTTTGATGTTGTTGTTATTACAGCTTTTGCTGGTTCACACAAAACACAAACAACAAAAATGACATTTGTGCCTTTGCCAACAAAATTTCACCAATGTTAACTCAGAAGGTATCTTCAACCACAACAATAGTTCATGGGTTTTGTGTTGATGTACTTCACTCTAATGGTAGCCATTTGCCTAAAATGAATGAAAATGACTTTAAAGAAAAGAAAAACAGAAACCACCCGTGGATTCTGTAAAATTTTCTTTGATTTAACTATTTATTACTTATCCAAAAGTGTGGTGGGCGATTTGACTAACAACTTCCAATAATACCACTTTTTCTTAAACCGAGAAGAATTTTCAAAAGAAAACTGACACTGCACTAATTCCAACATCATAAATCAATAGGAATAAATAATTAACTCAAGATTTTGTTTTTGGCGTTGCACTTTGGACACATCGTTTCATTTATCCATGCTAAATCCCCATTTTTACGATTTAACTCCGCTCCTTATGTACCAGGTAATTAAAATAAGAACTAAAATAATTAAAAAAAAATCCATTTGGAAACAAGCGTTTATTATGGTTATGAATTTCGTATTCATCAACAAATGCCCAATGTCCAAACCTCTTGGTGTCGAATACATTTGTTTCACACAAGAAATGTTATTTATTTCAGCAAAAGTATGGCTCGTCAACAGTAGGTACTACTGTTGTGTTCACAACACTTCGATGCGCACTATTTGCCAAAGCCTAGAACATTTCCATTTATGAAGTTATCAGCAACTATAACGAAACAAAATGCAATCAAGTGAGAGTAACTCCAGCACTTTCAACTTTCACTCACTTGTAATCCAGAGTTAATTCTGTGACTTAATTTATGAATGAATACGTTCTTGTACTCCATGAGGTTGACCAAAAACTTTGTTTTTGTTATAGTTCTTTTTACTGACATTTAAGTCATAGTTTCTTTCATTGATAATCGATCACTCATTAAATTCACCACCGTAGTAAATGAATGGTTCTTGTCTGTGGTAGAATAATTCCTATTAACCCAAAAATTTGTGCCAGTAATTCATTAAATATCCTCCATATTAAATAATTAATATCATTTTTGAACTCCACGACACGATTTGGATAGATTGCACATAATTTTTGCGCATTTTTTCTTTTTGAAAAAATCATTCATCTGGGAATGACAACATACCTAATTTAGATCTTTACCTATGTCTACATTTTCTTTTTTCATTTCTGCTTTTGTCCTATTTTTTGTGCAACCAACTTAAGATTGTGATCAGACAGCCAACTCTGATAGGCCCTTTTTGAATTAAAACCTTTAAAGAGATCAGACCATTTTTCCTCCGGATATACTTCGTAAAATCTTTCTCATCACGCTTTTAAATTAAATATTGTCAATATATAGTGATTCCGAAGTGAACAATGGATAAGTCCGTAAAGCCATTTTAGAGGAATCCTAAGTTTTGGAGAATATATCAGGATACAAGCTGATTGGTGTCGACATCGGGTATCCTCCACCACGTTGGCCAGCGGTGTTTCTTTCATACAATCTGAAGGAATTGCTAATAACATAACTTTCCATAAAAGTCAAAATCCACCTGTGAAACTATCTGCAAGTTGGTTCCTGATCTCCATATAATATCTATTACCTCCACCGGATTCGAACGTTGCGGAAAACTTACATCATCCTACACAAAACAATAGTTGTGAATCAGAAAACCCAAAAAACCCAAATCCGTCATGAGATCTTTGATCTACGTCTCATCAAAAAATGTTCAGTTTCGCTTCCAAGACGTGAATTACTTGATATCGAAAACAAGCCGTGATCTATGCCATAGTAAGACGTTAATGTCATCACCATAATAAATATATTCTTTATGGCTTAATGTCAACGAAAAACAAAATGGTCTTTTGGAGATGCGTATGGCAGCACTAATTGTCATCTCTATTTGGTCTGAAAACTCTAATGGTTATACTTGCTATCACGCCAGACGTTTTTTTAAAGAGTTACATCATCATTTATTATTGGAGAAATACCTGCTCAAAAGAAGTAATAACCCCCCCCCCCCCAAATGGATGTAATATTAAGTCATTTATTATAGAATCATAAACAGAATTAATTCATCGAAAAAGTATCAATTCATTATATATGTGTCCGACGTGAACTTGACATACAATAATGCTTCCTTTTAAATTCTATTTAAAATCCATCAATGTAAATGAATTATATCTATATCGATATTATCATAATTATGAAGAACATTGTATGTCAGGTTTGACGATTTTTTTATAATTAGTGTATATTCATAATCTTCCCCTTTGCTTAAAGGTTATTACTATCGCATGAGAGAAATTAATTCGACATAGTCATCCTAATGTTAAAAATATTATCTAGCATCCAGATTGCTGAAGGCCTTCACCAACACGGAGAGCGGGTAAGTCATATGAATACTCTTTACCATTGTATTGTGGTGAATATAAGAATTAAATTTACTAATGAGAGACCAAACAAAGATTGTTCTCTTTGCATTACATCTTGTTAAAAAAGCAAAAGAGACCAAATGTCGACTTGATCTCTTAATTTATTATCACTTAAATGTGCTCTACATTATTTTCTCTTCATGTGAAGATTTCAGTTATTTCCTTTTGATATTCTCCACTGTATATATTAACCCATTAAGGGGTATGAAATTCTAAGATTTATATAAATGTTTGCTTTGAATTCCTTTATCTATAAAAATTAACCAATGAATTATACACACAAATATGTCCTTAAATATAGATGTATGAAAAGTATTATTAATGATGTTTATTCATATTAATTTTATTTTTAATAATAAATTCTTAGAAATGAAAGATGTGACGTATTCTTACAAAAAGGGATGAGAAATTAAATTAGGAGAGGTTATAATTAGGGGTCCATCAATATGCAGGCCAAATTGGACATTTGGTTGGAGAGGGTTTAGAGGCCATTTCTTAAAACATCAAAGAAATTACCTGAATGTATTGCGATTGAAATGACTTTAAATTTCATAGATATTAATTTTATTGTTGGGGTTACAATAGATTAAAATTTTCTTTCATCTAGCTTTATCCATTTTTTCAGATTTTGTTTTTTTTTTTTTCGGGAGTCTATAGTAATCTCTGTATTGTGAACATGTTTTGTTTGAAGGTGGACAACAACCCCCCCTTATCCCGACTGCAGCTACCTTTCAATGGCTCCCATTGTCCTCCCTTTGACTAAAAACTAAGATGCTTGACATTATTAAAAAAAAAAATGCATCCCTCGGAGTTTCACTTCGTGTACATTACAGAATTTGGCGCCCAACGTGGGGCCGGGAAGATTCAATCTTGAATCCTGGCTCTTTCCGGATTATATGTTTTCTAGACTTCAATATAAAGAAGGTTTTTGATTTGCCCTTATTGCAGAATATTTCGAGTCAGAATAGTTGTACGAACCCCTCTGGATCCTCAACTATTTGGAGTTTACTTCGAGTTAGTTGACCGATGGATAATCTACAGCCCGTTCGGCTCTTCTTCTGGTCATAGAGACACAATTTTTTACTTTCAATAGTTTGATGTAATTAACTAAAATATTATTTTACTCTGAACTTAGGAATCAGCATCCTTTCGATAGACGGATTTCTGTTATTACTGCCGCTAGCGTTTTAATGGCCTCTATTGGTGGATTTAGGGTCAAATGGAATTGATTATCAAACCCTAAGCTGGTGTGTTAGGTAGAATAGTATTGTTTTTGCTACATGAAACTCCATAAACCAATTTGTTTTTTCCTATTATTTCAATCGCAGGCTTTCTATAACTCTATTCTAATTTTTTTTTTAACCCTAGTAAGAAACGTCAAAATTATTTGTATTTTTTTTTGCTTAAAAACTACTGCTTTAATATTTTTTTATAGATATTATGATTTTTGTATTATAACTTGGTTAAATCCCTAGAAATTAGTTTTGATTGTATTTTTATTGAAGTTTAGATTTTTTGTCCTTTTTCGAATTATTTTATGGGCATATTTCTTTACTAGGAACTATATTTTTGAACACATATCTTGATGGCTGAACAAACGGACGCTAGGCCTGAAGAACAGGCTCTAGCTTCGACTAATATGGGATCATCAGCTTGTCAGATTTGTAGTGAACCTCTAAACGAAGGACAGGATTGCTTGTTCATTAACCAATGCTCACACTACTTTCATAGAGAATGCATAGAATCGCATTTATCTGCATCTTCGCGATGTCCTGTCTGCCAGCATCCGTGCCAACTAAATGAATTAAGGACATATGTCGTCACGCCAAAAAGACAACAACCTATGTCCAAGCAAGCTAAAAGGGGCAAAGGACGAGGAGCTATGGCTCGTTCGTATAACACTCGAAGTGCGAGTCGTAATTTATTTCAGGACATGGCAACAGCTGGTAATTTCCAATCAGATCAGCAACAAATTTCTAATCAAAATAATGTTTCACCTAATAATGGACCGTTTGTGCTATCCCCGTTTGACAATAATACAAGTCAACCTAGTGCTAACCTTGGTATTGATTATGGTGAAATAAATCGCTTGATAGAGATAAATATTACTCGAATACTTCAAAATCTAAATTTGTCTCAAAATCCTACAAAAACAACAACCAATCCTATAAATCAACCTGGAAACGACTTTAGAGCAGAGAATGAATTTCCTAATTCATCAATACTAAGAGGTAATGTTGGGAACACATCAAATGCGAACGTTACCATAAATCCAAATCTATTGGGTAATATCCATAACAATGTCAATGGGAATGCTGCTCAGGGTAGCCAATGTCCTGTTAATTCAAATTTTCCGTCCAATTCCTTTGCAATTACCAATATTCATGCAGATAAAGTCACGTCAATAATTAACAATTGGGGTCTCAAGTTTGATGGCTCTTCAAGCGGTCTTACTATCGACGAATTTTTGTATAGGGTTACCACTCTTACAAATGAGAACTTCGACAGCGATTTCCGTGTAATATGTAAAAATTTGAATATACTTCTAGCTGGAAAAGCCCGTGAATGGTACTGGCGGTACCATAAGTTGGTTCAATCTATAACATGGGAAGAATTTTGCAAAGCAATTCGTGGACAGTACAAAGAGATGAAGTCGTCTTTCGACCTGAGGGAGGAGATTAGGAATCGCAAGCAAAAGCCTGGCGAAACCTATGACGCATTCTTTGACGCACTTTCATCCATAGCGGACCGACTGCCAAGACCGATGATTGAAGAAGAATTCATCGAAATCATTGCTAGGAACTTGCGTCCCGAAATAAGGCAGGATCTTCTATATGTCCCCATTTACAGCTTATCTCATCTGCGAAAACTCGTTCAAATGAGGGAGAATTTTTTAAACGATGAATACGTCCGAAAGACCCTCGCAAATCGCAATGTAAATTCAAATACATTTCCTCGAAGAATGGTTGCTGAATTAGACGAGCAAGAAAACGTAGATAATTCTGAACCGGAATTTAGTATCGAAGCCATCAACAAAAATGAATCCAATTGTAATTGCTGGAATTGTGGCAACTCTGGTCATCATTGGCAAGATTGCCTAGAAACTAGAACAATTTTTTGCTATGGTTGTGGCACTAAAAATGTGTACAAACCACAGTGCATAAAATGCATAGGACGTAGGTCAAAAAACTTAATACCAATGGGCCCTCAAAAGGACCAAGTCTAAACGAGGGACCATTAAAATTATCGAATCTTGACCCTAATAATAGCTCTTCTCTCTGTATCGACCAAAACCAAGAGATTAAACCAACCTATTCAGACATAAAACATCATAAAAATACTAATAGTTACCAACAAAATACAGATCGTATGAATAGGAATATTCAAGTTCTTAAAAGACCAAGTTACCTTGAATTGCCCCCTCATAATGAAAATACGGATATTATCTATCCAAAGTTTCCTCTTCACAAGCGATGGGAACTTTATCTTAAAAGAAGAGAAGAGATTTTTAATGCATCCTCCCTTGTTTCAGCTAAATTACCAAAAAGATCTACACTACGTCTGAGAAGATTTTTAAAAAGAAAAAAATATGCTCCAAAATTCAAATTTCATGTATCAAACGCAACCCCCAAGACATGAGATATTACGCTAGAATATCATTTTTGGAGTACACTGAATATGGTCTTCTTGACACCGGGGCCAACGTCAGTTGCATCGGGGGTGATTTAGCAAAACAGGATTTCTCTAAGCAGGGCAATTTTGTCGAATGCAAGTCATACGTGAAGACTGCTGATGGCAAACGACAAATAGTCTTGGGATGGATTGACGTAAGTGTCTCATTCAGAGACGAGAATAAAATCCTTAAATTTTTCATTATCCCCTCAATTTCCCAGAGAATAATTCTCGGGGTTGATTTTTGGAAATCTTTTTCTCTTTTAGAAAAGGGGTTGGGTTCGGCCGATATAATTGGCAGCACTACCGCAGGTTTATGTACCCTAAATGTTTCTTCCATTGAAATTCCGCCTGAAATGGATATATCTAAGAATATTGATGATATTTTTTATCCTTTGTCTTCTCAAGAGCGAAAACAGTTAAACGCTGTCATTGAGTTATTTCCCAATTTTGCCACTCAGGGTTTAGGCAGAACTAGTCTCATCAAACACTCAATTGATGTCGGTGATGCACGCCCTATTAAACAGCGATTCTATCCTGTTTCACCGGCGGTCGAAAAGCTAATGTTTGGAGAGATCGAAAGGATGTTAAAGCTTGGAATCATTGAGCCGTCTAATTCCTCCTGGAGTTCGCCGATGAGGCTCGTTGTTAAGCCCAATAAAATTCGACTATGCCTTGACGCCCGTAAATTGAATTCGGTGACTAAAAAGGATGCATATCCGCTTCCTAACATCGATGGAATATTCTCTCGTCTTCCCAAGGCGAATATATATCAAAGTTAGACCTAAAAGACGCTTTTTGGCAGATTAGCCTCGATGATAAGTCTAAACATCTAACGGCATTCACAGTCCCTGGACGGCCACTTTACCAATTCGTGGTTATGCCGTTCGGGCTGTGCAATGCCCCACAGACAATGTGCAGACTTATCGACGAGCTGATCCCTCCAGAACTTCGGCACTCAGTCTTCGGATACTTAGACGATCTTATTATAATTTCTGAAGATTTTAAAACACACTTGGAATTATTAATTCGCATTTCTACCCAGTTTCAGAAAGCAAACTTGACCCTTAACATTGCCAAAAGCAAGTTCTGTGTAACTAAGGTCAATTACCTTGGCTACGTGATTGGTAACGGAGGAATCACCACTGATCCTGAGAAAATTATAGCTATTTCCAACTGGCCAGTACCTAAAAACTTGAAGCAAGTTAGAGGGTTTCTTGGACTAGCTGGTTGGTACAGGCGTTTTCTTAGTAATTTCTCAACCGAAACGTTTCCCATCACGGAGGTTCTTTCCTCAAAGAAGAAATTCCAGTGGACTAAAGCAGCCCAGAAAGCCTTTGAAAGGGTTAAGTCATTGCTCACCACCGCTCCAGTGTTGGCCAACCCGGACTTCTCCAAAAAGTTCTACCTACACTGTGATGCGAGTGACTTTGGAATTGGGGCAGTCCTAGCCCAACTCGACGACGAAGGAAACGAAAAACCTATAGCCTTTATGAGCAGGAAGCTCAATTCCGCCCAACGTAACTACAGCGTTACGGAGCGAGAATGTTTGGCGGCTGTAGAGGCTATAAAGAAATTTCGGTGTTATATCGAACTTCAAGAATTCGAAGTGATTACCGACCATTCGAGTCTGGTCTGGCTTATGCGTCAGCAAGACCTCAGCGGCCGATTGGCTCGATGGGTTTTTAAATTACAGCCTTATAGCTTCACCATCAGCCATAGGAAAGGTAGAGAACATGTTGTCCCAGACGCTTTGTCTCGGATTCCGTTAGAAGATATTTCCGGCATAGAGCTAGTAGACCCCTGTATCGAATTTGATTCACCTAGCTTTTACGATTCCGATTATGTTGAGTTAAAAGACGTCATTTGCAAAGACCCTAATAAATACCCAGACTTCAAAATCGTTGATAAATATGTCTATCACCGAACTGACCACTATACGGGTGATGAAGACAAAGATCAAAACTGCTGGAAATTATGGGTCCCTATGAAATTGCGTAACCAAGTTTTAGCCAAATCGCACGATGCTCCTGAAGCAGCACATGGGGGTATGGCAAAAACCCTAGAGCTCCTCAGGCGAACTTTCTTTTGGCCTGGCATGGTTTTAGACGTGCGGGAATACGTTCGCCATTGCGATGTATGCAAAATGACCAAAGCCCCAAATATGGTGATAAAACCCCCCATGGGTCAACAGTCCGAATCAGTCCGTCCATTCCAAAGACTATACATCGACTTAATAGGTCCATATCCCCGCAGTACGTCGGGACATATAGGAATTTTAATTGTTTTAGACCATCACTCAAAGTTCCATTGGCTTTGCCCATTAAGGAAGTTCACAGCCTCGTCAATTCAAGACTTTCTTTTAAAAAATATTTTTCATGTATACGGGGTCCCTGAAACTATTGTTTCAGATAATGGAAGTCAATTCCGTTCGGGTGAGCTTAATGCCTTCTTAACATCGTATGGCATCCAACATATCTATACCGCTCTGTACTCCCCACAATCGAACGCATCCGAACGCGTCAACCGTTCACTGATTGCGGGGATACGAGCTTACTTGAAAAAGGATCACAGGCAATGGGATGGGAAGCTCAGCCATATTAGTTGTGCTCTACGAAATTCCTTACACCAATCCATACAATGCTCTCCATACCATGCACTGTATGGGTTCGATATGGTCACTCACGCATCGTCATATGAGCTGCTCCGAAAACTGAATCTGCTTGACGAACCCTCTATAAAATTATGCAAGGATGACAGATTACAAATTATCTGACACTGCACTAATTCCAACATCATAAATCAATAGGAATAAATAATTAACTCAAGATTTTGTTTTTGGCGTTGCACTTTGGACACATCGTTTCATTTATCCATGCTAAATCCCCATTTTTACGATTTAACTCCGCTCCTTATGTACCAGGTAATTAAAATAAGAACTAAAATAATTAAAAAAAATCCATTTGGAAACAAGCGTTTATTATGGTTATGAATTTCGTATTCATCAACAAATGCCCAATGTCCAAACCTCTTGGTGTCGAATACATTTGTTTCACACAAGAAATGTTATTTATTTCAGCAAAAGTATGGCTCGTCAACAGTAGGTACTACTGTTGTGTTCACAACACTTCGATGCGCACTATTTGCCAAAGCCTAGAACATTTCCATTTATGAAGTTATCAGCAACTATAACGAAACAAAATGCAATCAAGTGAGAGTAACTCCAGCACTTTCAACTTTCACTCACTTGTAATCCAGAGTTAATTCTGTGACTTAATTTATGAATGAATACGTTCTTGTACTCCATGAGGTTGACCAAAAACTTTGTTTTTGTTATAGTTCTTTTTACTGACATTTAAGTCATAGTTTCTTTCATTGATAATCGATCACTCATTAAATTCACCACCGTAGTAAATGAATGGTTCTTGTCTGTGGTAGAATAATTCCTATTAACCCAAAAATTTGTGCCAGTAATTCATTAAATACCCTCCATATTAAATAATTAATATCATTTTTGAACTCCACGACACGATTTGGATAGATTGCACATAATTTTTGCGCATTTTTTCTTTTTGAAAAATCATTCATCTGGGAATGACAACATACCTAATTTAGATCTTTACCTATGTCTACATTTTCTTTTTTTCATTTCTGCTTTTGTCCTATTTTTTGTGCAACCAACTTAAGATTGTGATCAGACAGCCAACTCTGATAGGCCCTTTTTGAATTAAAACCTTTAAAGAGATCAGACCATTTTTCCTCCGGATATACTTCGTAAAATCTTTCTCATCACGCTTTTAAATTAAATATTGTCAATATATAGTGATTCCGAAGTGAACAATGGATAAGTCCGTAAAGCCATTTTAGAGGAATCCTAAGTTTTGGAGAATATATCAGGATACAAGCTGATTGGTGTCGACATCGGGTATCCTCCACCACGTTGGCCAGCGGTGTTTCTTTCATACAATCTGAAGGAATTGCTAATAACATAACTTTCCATAAAAGTCAAAATCCACCTGTGAAACTATCTGCAAGTTGGTTCCTGATCTCCATATAATATCTATTACCTCCACCGGATTCGAACGTTGCGGAAAACTTACATCATCCTACACAAAACAATAGTTGTGAATCAGAAAACCCAAAAAACCCAAATCCGTCATGAGATCTTTGATCTACGTCTCATCAAAAAATGTTCAGTTTCGCTTCCAAGACGTGAATTACTTGATATCGAAAACAAGCCGTGATCTATGCCATAGTAAGACGTTAATGTCATCACCATAATAAATATATTCTTTATGGCTTAATGTCAACGAAAAACAAAATGGTCTTTTGGAGATGCGTATGGCAGCACTAATTGTCATCTCTATTTGGTCTGAAAACTCTAATGGTTATACTTGCTATCACGCCAGACGTTTTTTTAAAGAGTACATCATCATTTATTATTGGAGAAATACCTGCTCAAAAGAAGTAATAACCCCCCCCCCCCCCCCCCCAAATGGATGTAATATTAAGTCATTTATTATAGAATCATAAACAGAATTAATTCATCGAAAAAGTATCAATTCATTATATATGTGTCCGACGTGAACTTGACATACAATAATGCTTCCTTTTAAATTCTATTTAAAATCCATCAATGTAAATGAATTATATCTATATCGATATTATCATAATTATGAAGAACATTGTATGTCAGGTTTGACGATTTTTTTATAATTAGTGTATATTCATAATCTTCCCCTTTGCTTAAAGGTTATTACTATCGCATGAGAGAAATTAATTCGACATAGTCATCCTAATGTTAAAAATATTATCTAGCATCCAGATTGCTGAAGGCCTTCACCAACACGGAGAGCGGGTAAGTCATATGAATACTCTTTACCATTGTATTGTGGTGAATATAAGAATTAAATTTACTAATGAGAGACCAAACAAAGATTGTTCTCTTTGCATTACATCTTGTTAAAAAAGCAAAAGAGACCAAATGTCGACTTGATCTCTTAATTTATTATCACTTAAATGTGCTCTACATTATTTTCTCTTCATGTAAAGATTTCAGTTATTTCCTTTTGATATTCTCCACTGTATATATTAACCCATTAAGGGGTATGAAATTCTAAGATTTATATAAATGTTTGCTTTGAATTCCTTTATCTATAAAAATTAACCAATGAATTATACACACAAATATGTCCTTAAATATAGATGTATGAAAAGTATTATTAATGATGTTTATTCATATTAATTTTATTTTTAATAATAAATTCTTAGAAATGAATTGGTAAAAGAAAGATGTGACGTATTCTTACAAAAAGGGATGAGAAATTAAATTAGGAGAGGTTATAATTAGGGGTCCATCAATATGCAGGCCAAATTGGACATTTGGTTGGAGAGGGTTTAGAGGCCATTTCTTAAAACATCAAAGAAATTACCTGAATGTATTGCGATTGAAATGACTTTAAATTTCATAGATATTAATTTTATTGTTGGGGTTATAATAGATTAAAATTTTCTTTCATCTAGCTTTATCCATTTTTTCAGATTTTGTTTTTTTTTTTTCGGGAGTCTATAGTAATCTCTGTATTGTGAACATGTTTTGTTTGAAGGTGGACAACAACCCCCCCTTATCCCGACTGCAGCTACCTTTCAATGGCTCCCATTGTCCTCCCTTTGACTAAAAACTAAGATGCTTGACATTATTAAAAAAAAATGCATCCCTCGGAGTTTCACTTCGTGTACATTACAAAAGTAAGGCGGTGGTATAATATATAGAGAATCGTCAAATGTCATGTTTGGTAAAAATGTTTTACGACACGGGAGCCAACCCTATTTAGGAGCTAGGACTATTTTCACCACCGGCAATGTACGAAACTCTAACAATAAGGCTTCGTTTGCTGGCATTGAGCATAAATTAAAACTTACATTATAATATCTATGTCAGAATATTTCCAGGTAATATTTACAAATTAAATGAATTAAGTAAGCAGAGACTATAGTCGTACCGGGCCGACCAAGTAATACCCTACAACACTACAATATGTTAGAAGCCCCCTTATGTCCAAATCTATTTCGGAACATTTCTCTTTTGCCAATATTTACTCACTCCGTCGTGCTGTTAGTTGTTGTGGTTCATTTTACAGCTAAATTTAATCCAATTGTCATCCAAAATGCTAGACTTCTCCCCTGTCCCTAACTCTCTTCTCATGCTAAATTCCGTGTCGATTGGTTTAAGTTGTGTGATCAGGAAATTGTTTCTGTTTTTGGTTCATTAGAACCGCTAAATTTTTTGCGATCATCTCCAAAAGCAAGAGGCTCCTCCATATCTCCAAATTTAGACTCATCTATATGATTTGCTTGTCTTCGATATTAGTATCCAATACGAACTTCAAATACCAAATTAAAAACAATTCCGTTTAATAATGTCGCCAAAATAATCAAAATACCGAATATGGGGAGGTACCGTTATTTGTGGCTATATGAAAACGTGGACCTACATGGCCCATTTACAAACTTAACCTGCCTACTGGAAAAATAAACATGTGTGCAAAATTGTAGCCTTCTATCTCAATTCGTTCAGCCAGATAAACGGACAGACAGACAGACAGACGGACGGACACCCCTAGATGGACTCCAAATGTCCTGAAATGGATTTGGTCCAAAGGTAACCAGGGTCTAAAACCATTAATTCGCCTTATCAAATGATATATACACTCTGCCTAAAATGGCTTAAATGAAAGAAAAAGTTGTAAGTTTGTTGTACCAAAAAGTGAACCGGCATGTAGTGGACGACATATTTTGTATAAATGATCCTACATGTAGCCATAGTCCTGTATCCAATTTGAAAGAACTATCTTAAATATTGTGAATATTAGAGCAACATTTTTGAGGCCCTGTATGCATTTTCAAGGCTATATAATGAGTTCTAACGAAGGTTTGACCAGGGAACCCAAACCCCGGGAATTGGTGTTTTTTTAAATAAATCTTCATAGAGAAACATGCCCTTATTCTTTGTTCCCACACCTACACCCTCATCCATTCTAAAGAATATGGTGGAGGGTATAAAAATCGCAAGCGATACAAAATATGAAAAAAATAAAAACAAGCGAAAAAAACATTAAGTTCGGCCGGGCCGAACTTTTAATACCCTCCACCTTAGGGTAATGGAAACACTAGAACCAATTATGACCCACAAATACTAATTTTTATACATATTCCTGGGGAAATGTGGCAAAAATAATCTAGATACCGAATATCGGGAGGTACTGCTATATAGGTCTATACAAAAGCGTGGACCTATACATACAGTATTTCGCCAACGGAGCTAGAACTCATTGTGACCAACAAATTCCAATTTTTAAACAAATCCGCAATAAAATGTGACAAAAAGCACCAAAATACCGAATGTCGGACGATACCGTTATAGTGAGGCTATACCAAAGCTTGGACCTATACATACAATGTTTCGGCGCAGAAACTAGGACCCATTATGAATTGCAAATACCAATTTTCAGACAAATTCGTGAAAATATGTTGTAAAAATGAACAAGTAAGAAAACATTAAGTTCGGCCAGGCCAAACTTTTAATACCCTCCACCTTAGGGTAAAAGAAACATTAGAAGAAATGTGGCAAAAACCATTAAAATGCCGATTATGGGGAGGTACCGTTATATGGGGGCTATATCAAATCATGGACCCATGCATGCAATGTTTCGCCACCGAAGCTGGAACCAATTATGACCAACAAATACCAATTTTCGAACAAATCCCTGAAAAAATGTGGCAAAAATCATCAAATTACCGAATATCGGGAGGTACCGTTATATGGGGGCTATACCAAACGTGGACCTATAATTACAATGTTTCGCCACCGGAGCTGGAAACCATTATGACCCACAAATACCAATTTTTAGACAAATCGGTAAAAAAATGTGGTAAAAAAAACAAAAAACCTTAATATCGGGAGGTACCTTTATATGGGGGCTATACCACAACGTGGACCTATACATACAATGTTTTGCCACACGCTCAGGGACCCGCTATGACCTACAAATACCAATTTTAAGACAAATCCGTGAAAAAATGTGGCATAAATCATCTCATTTTCAATACCAACCATCCTAGACACAATGCAAATAGCTCCGCTAAATTTTGGAGCTCTACGTCAAATAATGTGGGCTGTATCGTGATTTCAACAGACAGACAGACAGATAGACAGACAGACAGACAGACGGACATCGTTAAATCGACTTAGAATTTTATGCTGATTATGAATATATATACTTTATGGGGTCTAAAACGAATATTTAGGGATGTTACAAACGGAATGACAAAGTTAATATACCCTCCTTTCCAAGGTGGAGGGTATAAAAATACATGCAAAGTTTCGCCACCGGAGCTTGAACCTATTATGACCAGCAAAAAATTCGGTCCATCCATTCCTGAGTTATAAGCATTCGAGCTAACATTCCTGAGTTATAAGCATTCTAGCTAACATCCCCTTCCTTTGTACATACACATTGTAGATATTTCGCCACATATATCCGATATATTTACTATCGGCCTCTACATAACGGTCAGAATTGAACTTTTCATCTATTTGAGATTTTGCCGGGATTAAAAATATTTGCGGTTTAATGGACAATTTGACTTTTATTTAACACAAATGTTATGTATTGGAATAATAGAATTTGCATGCAACCATCCCATTAAATTTAGTGACATTAATGTATTTAAATTTGGCGTCCAATTTTTGATGTCTCCGCTACAAAATTGAGGTATCCGATAACATTTCCATTTTCTTGCCAAAACTTTGTGTATGTAATTGATTTAAATTTTTAGAGAAACATGAAGATTGCTTAGCCAGAATTCAACGAGCTTTGTGCTGAGTTGAGTTACTCGGGGTAGATGGGCTACAATCACGAAACATGAAACATACATCCGTAATAGAGTTAAATCAAATAATCAAGTGTTGAAGGAATACCTCAATGATGGCAATCAAAAATATAAAAAGTTGTACAAGAGCCTGTTTAGTTATGGTAAATTCTACCTTGATATAAGTGAAAGCAAAAGTTAAGTTGATACCAATCTGGGCAAATCTGTTGTCATAGAGCCGAAATCACAACAAAGGCCTGTGGAAAATACCCATAATTTGAGTAAACCGATATATTGAGCAATTCAAAAATTCCACTAAAAATGTAAATATTTTGGGAGGATATTTTATATTCACTGAGATTTTCGAATGAAATCAATAAAGAAAGTTCAAATTTGGGCAGTCCCGACCATATGATACAACACACAACTATACATATTTATATACGTTTAAAAAAAATCCCGTTGAAAATACTACTAAAATCATAAAATGCCGTGTATAGGGGCAGGGGGTCTATACGAAGACGTGGAACTTCATGGGCAATTTACTTCAAATACTAAATTTTAAAACAATTCCTGTGAGAAAAATAATCGAAATATCATAAAACCCACACATATACAGGGTGAGATAAAAAAAATTGCATTGCAAAGTCAAATGCCATAATTTTTGCACTTTTTTTAAATGTTATTGAATGAAAGCAAAAAATTTCGGAAATAGCATCAAATTTTAGAAGAAGTTTTGATTTGTTCGAATTGGTCACCTTTGGCACGAATTATGGCCTTCAAACGGCCAATGAAACCGTCACACGCTGCCCGAATGTTGCTCTGCGGTATTTTGGCCCATTCCCGGCGAAGCGCTTGCTTGAGGTGAGCGACACTTTGGTATTTTTTTGTGCCAACCTTGCTTTCCAAAATACTCCAGACACAATAGTCCAACGGATTGGTATCCGAAGATTTTGGTGGCCATTTTGCGCTGGAAATGAAG
Source organism: Musca domestica (assembly GCF_030504385.1). Lineage (NCBI taxonomy): Eukaryota > Metazoa > Arthropoda > Insecta > Diptera > Muscidae > Musca > Musca domestica. The sequence continues at coordinate 1,345,331 of NW_026712218.1, forward strand.
CGAGGAACCTCATTTTGTAACAATTCTTGGTTGGCGCGTGCCCAAGGTCTGCGGCCAAAATGTTTGCGTGCCCAAGGCTTTAATACACCCTCCAGAATATGTTCGCGATAATATTCGTCATTTGTTCTGATGCCACGCTCGATTGATACGAACGGGGAGCGACCATCGGCTGTTATGGCGGCCAACACCATGGCCGGCGCTTGAGTTCTGGTGGCCAACCGAAGGTGCACATTTTCAGCTGACCTATTTGGCAAATAAACACGATCATTTTGTTTGTATACAAACTGCTGGAAAACGAATGTTTTCTCATCGGAGAAAACCAAATCGGCAGTTCACCACTTTCGGCCACGCGAAGCAACTCTTTAACACTTGTGAGTCTATTTTCTTTCTATTGCGGTGTAAGTTCTTGAACTTTTTGGAATTTCAATGGCTTTACCTGGAGCTCATTTTTCAATATTTGCCGAATGGAATATTGCGATGTGTTCAGCTCACGATCCATTTTTCGGCCACTGCGACGCGAATTTCGATCAAGTCGCTTCTTTACTTTTCGAACCATTTTTGCTGATGTTGCTGTGCTCTTCCGTCCACTTCCATGACGTCGGGCTACGCTACCAGTATCACGATAACGAGCAATGGTACGAGACACAAACAATTTATTCACATTTAAATGCTGGAGTGCTCTAACGATAGCCACTTGTGGTTTTTCAGCCAAATATAAAGAAATCACACTATCACGCTTGAATTCCATCACGAATAACTTTTTTTCTGGAAAATTTCCACCAAAATGATTTTGTATGCTTGTAAACAATATAATGAGCTCTCATTGGAACAATTTTACCAGCAGTCGGACGTGTGGCTTAGAGATGACAGCAGTCTGAAGCTGGTTGCAGTTTTTTCATTTCATGTATATATGTTGTATCCACTTTATGCGTTTGGCTATAACGCAAAAATTTTCATTAAGTTTAGTGTAGAGTACTAAGTCATGGAAGCTATACCTTAATAGTATTTTTACTATTAAGGTATAGCTCCCATTTATTAGTTATGTTTATAAATGAGCGAAGCGGTGTAGGGTATCATGTAGATGAGCCTGTTCGACTTAGTCCTTTCTAAGCGGGCATTTACTTGTTTATATATATTTAGTCTTTTCTTTTCTTTTTTTTTGTTATAGACAGTAAAGCACTAATCAGTGAACGAATGTATATATACCTTTCATATGCACTGTAAGAAAAGTTCTATACCACACATTTGGAATAAAAAAGCTTTGATTTTGAAAAGTTTAATAAAAGCTTTCGGCTATTTGTTTATACAAAATATTAAAGAAATCAGCTGTTTCTTACTAAAAAAAAACATTCACACACAAACATCCAGTCAGTAAAGCTTTCCATGCACTACCAACTGATAGAAAGCTTTACTATCAACAAAACAAATTGGCTGGAATATAAACAAAACGAAATGTAGAACAATTACGTCGCGACGTACACATGTTGCCATTACTCTCCCAGCTGGCTCTCCAGCTATTTTTTCTCTTCTTACTGTGTGCTTCATACTCTTTGGAATTCGATACTCTTAACTTGGACCATCAGCTATATTTTATCTCATGCAAATGCATCTGTACAATTTGCAAGAATGCTGTTATTAATAGGTGAAGGTAGTTTACGGAAGAAGTCAAAGGAATAAGCATTGCGAGCAGAAAGACTGTATAATGGGTTATGACGACCAAATAATACCCTCCAACAACGTATTTGTTCACATACTAAACTTACATCGTGTTGAAAGAGCAATTAAAAGAGGAAAATGGTAGTTATACTGTGACATAAAATGATGCTCAAAATCTAGACACGACAATTCATTTTGGATTTTGATAAACATTAATATATTAAGAACCCGGAAGGACAGTTTTGTATGCATGTATGGATCTTCCAAGTCATAGCGGGAGGCATTATTTGCTCGTGACCCTGAGAAGTGTATCATGAAATCGAGGCTTGTTTAGCTTAATATAATGGGGACATATCTTCATTTGCCCGACATTTGGCAATGTTATCGAAAGCAATATACGATTTTGGCCAAATTTTTTCAAACTTAAATCGAGTTGGAACATGACCAATATATTGTTAGTATATCTTCCACATTCAAATCATGGTACATTAAAAAGTTAAAAAGGTCTAAGTGTGCCCGACTTCTGCCAACTTTGTGTATGTATTTATTGTTTTGAAAAATAAAAATAAAATATTTTCAAAATCAATGATTGGAAGACGCGTACATTGCGGGACGCACATTGAAGCTATTCGCCAGTTTTGCCATGTAATTGAAAGATCGGACTATTTCATTCATTTTTCGCGCTTTTTAACTGATTTTAAAAATTATGAAATTCGACAGGAAGCGGTCATAGACTAAAGACTGTATTTCTGTAGTTTTACGAAGCTGTTCCACCTCCTTATTGTATCATGATCCAAATCTGGCACATGGTATTAATTTTTTTAGATTTATGCGTAATTGTAAAATAAAGGTCCCCCAAAATAGTCAACATTTTGAGAAATCATATATAGATCATAGAAAGCGAAAGGGAAAGAGTTTTTTTTAACTATTTAATAAGTTTAAATATTCCGAATTAAGATGTTTTCGATTTAGGTATGGAACGAAAATGGGCAGTATCGAACAATTATAGTACGCATTTGCAAACCCACCACCAAATCTCAACAATGTAAATTTTCAGAATTCCGGCTCTATCCCTTCACCCAATTAAGTATCACATAGTACTTTTCGAACAATTATCGTACGCAATTACTAAACCGTTCCATATCTCTATCCTAGACACCATCGGCCATCGCGATATAAAATTTTACGGTTTCAGCTCTCCACCTCCATATGACCACACTACACATGAACGCCAATACCAAATTTCAACCAATAAGAAATTTTACCAAATATTGTGCTATTTAGTACTTTTCGGGCGCTTGTTGTACCCATTTGTAAAGCAACAACTTTATCACAAACCTACCACCAACAGGGACCCCAATATAAAATTTACAATTTCCAGATTCATCCGTTCACCCTAAACCAAAATGTTCCAAATTTAGTACCATTTCATATATCAAACTTAATTTTCAATATTTATATTCACACCAAATTTCAATTTTTTAGCTCTATCCGTTGACATAATAGAAAATGGTACCATCTTAGAACTTTAGTACCGTTTTGGAACATTTTGTAACAAAGTATTAAACTTTTAGTACGTTTAAGTATTTTTCGGATCCTTTTAGTACGAATTTCCAAAAACCAAGCCCCATCCCGCTCCTACGCTAAAAGATTAACTCAAGACACTCAATCAGTGAAATCTTTCAAATATACAGGGTGAGATGAAAAAACTGCGTCAGGCTGCTGTCATTTCTTAGCAACTCGTCCGACAGCTGTTAAAACAGCAACATCAGCAGAAATGGTTCCAAAAGTAAAGAAGCGACTTGATCGAAAGATAGATTCAAAAGAGCTAAAGAGTTGCTTTGCTTGGCCGAAAGTGGTGAACTGCCGAATTTGGTTTTCTCCGATGAGAAAACATTCGTTGTCCAGCAGTTTGTAAACAAACAAAATGATCGTGTTTACTTGCCAAAGAGGTCAGCTGAAAATATGCACCTTTGATTATCCACTAGAACTCAAGCGCCGGTCATGATGATGGTGTGGGCCGAAATAATAGCCGATGGTCGCTCTCCGTTCGTTTTAATCGACCGTGGCATCAGAATAAATGCCGAATATTATCGCGAAAGTATTCTGGAGGGTGTATTAAAGCCTTGGGCACGCAAACATTTAATCGCAGACCTTGGACATTCAAACAGGACCTTGCCCCATCGCACTCAGCACGCGCCACCCAAGAATGGTTACAAAATGAGGTACCTCGATTCATTTCTAGCGCACAATGGCCACCAAAATCTCTGGATACCAATCCGTTGGACTATTGTAAAAGCAAGGTTGGCACTAAAAAATGCCAAAGTGTCGATCACCTCAAGCAAGCACTTACGTGGGAATGTGCCACAATACCGCAAAGCAACTTTCGGGCAGCGTGTGACGATTTTATTGGTCGTTTGAAGACCATAATTCGTGTCAAAGGTGACCAATTCGAACAAATCTAAACTTATTCTAAAATTTGATGCTATCTCCGAAATTTTTTGCTTTTATTCAATAAAATTTACAAAAAAGAAAATGTAAAAATTATGGCATTTGACTTTGTTGCATTTTTTTTCTCACCCTGTAGATAAATCTGATACAGGTGTTGCAGTCGATTTTAGTAAAAGCTACCTGAAATCCATAATATGTTCCTGGTATTTAACACGACGCTTCATTTTAGGCATAGGATTACTTCTGAGAAATTTTATTAAAATCAGTTCAAACTCATTTTCTATTTTTGTACTCAACCACAGTCAGTCCCGCCTGACTTTGAGCTTTCCTTATAGGTGTACATGCGGATATAACTAAAGATACTAAGAATTTTACGCAGATTCGCCGATAGCATATTAACTTCATGTCATATCAAATGGATATCTCGATGAGTTACAAACGAAAGAACGAAATAAATATACCCACCATCTTATGGTGAAGGGTATAATAGGCTCATGTGAAGTACAAATAATTTAAATAACAACAACAAATAACACACTGTGTGGTATACGCCATAGAAAGCTTATGGGAAAATACACACACACTCGTTACGTATACGCTACCCCACACTGGAGAATTCTCATGAAATGTCGATGTTTCCTTGTTTGGCTGTTGCTTTCATACATCCCCACTCTGTTTCCTGGTTTCCTTCATTCACACGCTACAACAATGGAAACGGGTGGACGTGAGAATTTTCCATTTCGAGGAGCATGAGAAACGAAAATTGGGATAAGGAAAAAAATTAGTCAGTTGTCGGTGGTATTGTTGTTTTTGTAAACATCTTTCTCAATGTTTAGTGTTGTTGTTGTTGGTGGTGTATCTGTCATTGCTCTTGGCTCACTTGATTTTGATACGGATCCAAAAGAAGCATACATTGAGAAGTATATGTCGCTTGCCAGCTACTCATTCAAGTCGGAGCTTCAGAACGTAACGGATGGATAGTTGCGTGTGTGCGTGCGGTCGTGCTTTCGTTGTGAGCTGTTAATGATAAACGGTTGTTAAATAGAAAGGAAACAAAATGTGAATAAATTTCCAAATAAATTTAAGAACATGTTATAATGAAAAGAAAAAAAGTGCTATAATCTATAATGTCCAAAGAGAAAAAGAAAAATCAAAAATGTTTTGCTTAAAAAAATCTGAAAAAAATTTAAATGTTAACAAAAGAGTGAAATGAAATCCATTGAAAATTACAATAGAATGACACGAATTTCTGTGGCATTCATTCAACTTTAGGAATAAAAAAATAAATAGTTTTCTTTAAATTGTGTACCTCATTCAATTTCTTTGTTGCTTCTCAAGCATTTCCATAGTTTTTCTTTTTCATTAAAAAAAAAAAAAACAACAATAAAACTAGACCCTCAATGAAAAAATACAATTTTTCTCCAGTACTTGTGTGACGCTTTCACAAACTGTGTACATCCCAAACGAAAAAGGCCGTTTCCTTTCATTTTCTCCACTTTCTCCCGCACAATTCACCATCCAATGTTACTCTCACTTGTTTTCTCTACAAAATTCTCTTACTTTCTCTCGAAAACAAAACATTTGCCGCCACAATTACTCACTTTCTGTGTAGGATAAAAGAGAAAGCGAAAGCATTGCCGAAACATGTATAGCTGTTGTTTTTCTCTTTGTAAACAAACATAAATAAAGCATGTCCTAATATCTCATCTCGTGATAACAGGGAAAGGGAAACTGAGTCAGTGTTGCAATTCAGAACATTTTATTCGATATATGGCCAAAATCTAAATATATTTCTTATAAACAAATTTTGGTAAACATAGTCAACTAAATTTTAATGAGAAGAGATAAATTTAAAAAGCAAACAATTATTATCGGGGAATAAGCCGTTCTTTGAATAAAATAATGAAAACAAATAAAAAAGCTCGGCCGGGCAAAACATTTTATAGCCTCCACAATTTGGAAAGTAATTCAAGTAAAACAAGTAAGCAAAGGCTATAGTCGTGCGGGGCCGACAATGTGATACCCTACAACACTACAATAAGTTAGAAGCCCCCTTATGGCCAAATCCATTTTGAAAGATTTTGCTTTTGAAATTATGTCATAGAGCACTTTCCAGATATTACCCTTAGCTTTTTGACCAGGGGCATTTGCCCAATATTTACGCACTCCGTCATGTTGTTAGTTGTTATAGTCCATTTTCATATAATCCAATGATCATCCAAACTGCTAGACTTCTTCGCTGTCCATAACTCTCTTCTCATACAAAATTCCGTGTCGATTTGGTTTCAATTGTCTGACCTGGAAAATTTTTCTGTTTAAATATTTTGCTATCATATCCAAAATTGGCTTCAATTCTGAACCTAACACCACCTCCATTTTCAATTTCGTGAGAATCGGGCTATCGGACGGACAGATATACATAGCTAGATATATTCGTCAACGAAATCAGTATATTTGTGTATTTCGGACAAAAGAGGTGGTCCATTCTACTCGCTGTCCTAAACCCTACTCATGCGAGATTTCGTGTCCTTTGGTTTCTATTTGTTACCTCTATAACGGCTGCAAAATCAAGAACATTTTTAGTTGTTGGTCCATTTCAACCCCTACATATATTGCGTACATCTTTGAAAACAATAGACCTAGCCCTTCTGAGCCTAACCCTACCCTTGCGAAAATTTTCGTGAGGATCGGACGATAATTTCAATCTGTATATAATAATCCCAACCTGAGTTGCAAATTGAAAAAATATTACAAATTGTATACTTCAATATTGCAAGTCAAATTGATAAAATCGCATGCGATAAAAAATATGAAATATGAAAAAAATGTCACAAAATACAACAAAACCTATATTAACATCATTAGTGACATATAGAATTTATATTTTATGTCAAGAGGGCATTCTGCAACTGTAAAATCAGGAAATTTTTCAGTTTTTGGTCCATTTCAATATTATGCGATCATCTCCAAAAGCAATAGGGTTCTATTCTGACCATAACCCCACCTCCATTTTCAATTTCGTGAGGATCGGACCATAATTGCGACCTGTAGAGTGATTACAAATTAACATGGACAGATGGACGGACGGACATACATGGTTAGATCGACTTAGCTCGGCGAGATAGGAAGATCCATATATACTTTCCTATGTAGGAAATCAATATTTCGAGGTATTACATAATTTTTGGCCCAATCAAACTTATGATACCCCCAACACTTAGTGTTGTAGGGTATAAAAATACTTGTTGAAGCAATAAATATTCTTCACCGAGTTTCTCCAAATGGAAAAATTCCATTGAATATGAAAAAATCTTTTCAATTTGGGCTGATACTACATTTATGGTGAACAATAACCTAAAATCGGATGAAGACCCATTACAAGCAAATACGGGTATACGGGACGGACATATATAACTTGATGGACTCAACTCGTCGAAACATGATGCTACGCGGAGGATTTAAAAAAGGATTTAACATCTCAAAATATTTGTCCTTGATTTTGAGGCGTTAAACCCTTTTTGATCAATCGAAATTATAAAAAAAGAACAAAAAAGAAATACATTTCACAACAGGCCTCAGTTTAGAGAAAATAAGACAGTATGGATTTTTGACCCTCATAAAAGACAAAACCTATATCTTATCGCTCCTTTCACAGTTATTCAGTAAATGACAACATTGTTAGGTCTGTTATCAACTTAATTTTCGTCCAGAATGTTTAAGTATATTATAGGGTTCGGCGTCTGGCAAAAATAGCTCAAATTTTAGGACCGATTTGTATACCCTCCATCATACATAGTATGGAGGGTATAATAAGTTTGTCATTCTGTTTATAACTCATCGAAATAATAAAATAGATATATTCTTGGTCAGCGTAAAATGCGATTTAGACATTTCCGTCTATTGTAATCGCTCTGGAGGTCAAAGGAAATGTGATAGGAAGCTAAGATTTTGCATAGGGTTGTCTTTTGTCTGCATGCAGGTCAAGCTCGCAATCAGCTATATCGGTCAACGTTTTCGTATAGTCCCCATATAACGATACCTTTTCATATTCGGTATTTTGACGTTTTCAGTCAATTGAATTTTTCACCAATTTTGATCCGACAATGCAAGATTTTCTTAATTTTCGTAGTGAATATAAATACTTCCATTGCGATATATGATTCCATTTTTAGAATTAATTCAAAATAACACCTCAAAAATGTCATTAGCATCGGTTTGACTCCCCAAAAAGTAGAAAATATCTTGATTTTCCCCACATTTAAAAAGAGACCAATACCCATCAAAAAGTTCATGTGTTCCATTCGTTTGTTGTTCATATCATTCAGGCAAGAAAACACATGTTGTTACCCCCGTTACTAGAACATCTGGGTGCGCTCCAACTATCTTTTCGTCTAACAGATGATTTTGCTTTGCTCTCGATTTGCATTTTGTTTACAACACCAGAATGCATTGGAATGTTCTAACGAAACAAAGAGAGGGAGAGAGAGAGAGCAACATATCACATTAATTCTCTCTTAACTTTCTTCATGCTGTGACCTACGCAATGTGGTGTTATCTCTTGAGATGGACGATGATGGATATATGGCAACTCTGTTTCATCCAATTGCTTGAAATTGTGTTATGTCCTGGTATATGTGTTTTGTTTTTGTTTTCGTTACGCGGAGAGTAGAATTTTCACAAACGCACACACAGATACATATATCATGTGTATGGGCGAGTGTGTGCGTGGATGTGAAAACAGAATCTTTAAAAATGGAATTTTTCTAAAATCTCTTTTGCAGTATCCTTTGAAACGTCTTACTTAACAACTCGTGTAACTCATTCGTCCCGTAGTGCGGTGTAGTGAAGTTGTGAAAGTGAAATTGCTCTAAGCATTTTTGGAAAAAGAAAAATTATTTCAAAATCCCAGTAGGCCTTTACTTGGAAAAAAAAAATAAATGAAAATAAAATAGCAAATCAATAAAAAATGCATGGAAAATAAAATATCAAGCAATCAATTAAAACCTTGAAAATTTAATGTGTTCAATTCATTAGTGAAAAATATACATACATACCTACATATGTAGTTTCATATGCCGTTGTTATTTTGCAAATCGAGGAATAGCCATCAAGCTATTGCGTGCTGTTGTCGCCGATACCCTTAGATGTCATTTGATTGAAAACGAAACCAAGGCATTTCTTAAAGCGCTGGGAAAAGCATTTGCTCGGGCCAACCACAATCTTCAACATCGATATTGTGACACCATTATCCACCAACCAAGCCAGCAAGCAAGCAATCGAACAACCAGCCAGCCAACCTACTAACCAACCTCCCACCCATCACCTTTAGAGCACCTGCAGTTAATAAAACGCTGTCTCTCTTTTGCGGTGATTTCCCAGTCAATTCTGCTTTTAATTTGCAAATAGCTGTGCAACAGTTTCACAATACCAAGCTATCAATTTGAACTGTGGATGGGGGCGCTGTGCTAACTCCTGTCAGCGGGCAACTATCCAAGAGTAACGTGATTTGTTTGTACTACAACAAAAACACATAGCCAAAGGAAGGCAGGCATAAGGATTACTTCCATGATCTAATGTTACAGGTGAGTTTTATTGCAATCGTTGACCTAATTTCATTAACTTAATAGAAAAAAAAGAAAGGAGAAAAAAAAAACACCAGTAAAGGAACCAATAAAAATAGTGTAAAAATAGTTTTATAATTAACTGAAGAAAATGAAAAAGGACGAATAATGAGAAAAACTATGAAAGAACGTGTTAGAAGTGGAACAAGAAAACGATAGGTTAGCATCACCTATATTTTCAACACCATGGTACCAAGTGTTGTTCTATGGGAAACAACAACAAACACGTAGAAAGTCACATAAATATCGTTCATACGACACGAAAAATTAAATACAGGGTTGGGAATGAAAATCAGGGCGCAGTATGGTTTTGCGCAATACCCAAACCTTTACTCTAACGATAATATTTCTTATGAATTTGGGATTCTAGCTACATATTTTAAAAGATGTATGGGGATTTCCACGTTCCCCCCTACAGAGGATATACATCATTTGATAGGCCAAAACGTGTCCCATAGAAATAACGGTTTTAAACCCCAGGTCTCTCCAAATCCGTTTCAGGACATTTTCAGTCGATCTAGCGATGTCCGTCCGCGCATCCGACCGACCGTCTATCTGTCTCTACAGAGGATATATATCATTTGATAGGCCAAAACGTGCCCCATCAAAATAACGGGTGTAAACCCCAGGTCTCTTTGGACCAAATCAGTTTCAGGACATTTGGAGTCGATCTAGCGATGTCCGTCCGTGCATCCGACCGACCGTCTATCTGTCTCTCTCTGCTGCCTGATGCTCTCAGGAGTATCCGATTTGATCCAAACTTGGTACATTATTATCAAACTTAGATCCAGCTCAGGGATGGGCAATATCGATGCACTTCTTCTAGTACCTCCCCCACAAAGTTTCAAAATTTTGAATACCAATAAAGCTCAAAAAACCCGAAAATAACATCCGATTCCAATCAGACTTGGTATATCTCAATATTTCCAGCAACACAATAAAGATGGTAGAGATGGGACCGTGTCTTCTAGTACCTCCCCCACATAAGATTCAAAATTTTGAAAAAACGAAACGCTCAAAGAAAGGGTAAAAAGCATCCAACTCTCTTCAAATTTCACACATTCAAACATTTTTGCTAACACAAGATCTGTTGTGAAGATGATAAATATCTGCCAACCCCTTCTGGTAACTCACCCACAAGCGGTCCCAGTTTTCAATACTTAAATCTGTCATAACTTCCGAAACAAGTCAGCGATTCTTTGCAACTTGCTTAAGGGAAGTATTGAAAATGGAATTTATGATTTTGCAAACAATTGGATATCAATGTTCGGGTTTCTTGTAAGTTTGTCCGCACCAACACGAACTTCTTAACATATTCTAAAAAATATGACATATCTCAATATAGTCCAAGCCTGTCACGTCGCAATATGTATATCATATTTATTTAGGTTCGATACGAAATGTACAATATAGACCCATTCCTTCGGAACCTACTTCATATTTAAATAATCATAACAGAAGTCAATATATATTTTATATTCAAAACGATTTTACTCATATCCACCTAAAATTGCTAAATTTGCAAAGGTTTCAGCCAACTATGTGCATAGTCTAAAACAAAAAGAAATAAAAATTTGTTAATTAAAAATTTATTTTCCTGGGATATCCTTCACAAAACACAACTTTTAGTCAGGTTCATCCAATTCGACATACAAACTTTGAAAAGTGTTATTCTCAAAAAAGAATTTTGAAATTGTACATGATTTTTGCATATTTGAACTAGAAGTGTACCCAAAATTTAGAATGATGGATAGATGCACGGTTAAAGCTAGAATATAGATAGTTTGCGTGAGGGTTAATCTTGGTGCGTGTGGAAATGTATCCTATAATTGTATGAAAAGTCCTAAATGGTACTAAGTTTGATATTGGTACTAACTTTGACATTGGATATTGGTGTCTCTGTTGGTATCTGAAAGTGAGATGTTGAGGTGATTTTTAAAATGCGTACTGTTACTTTACGAAAAGTACTAAATAGTGCTTAACTGGGTATTGGATGAGGGAACAAATTTGATATCCTGATATTTGATATAAATGTCACACTTGGTGTGTGGTGGCTGTGGTTGAGATATAGAGATAGTATTAGAAATGTGTACTATAAATGTTCGAAAAGTACTAGGTGGTACTTAACTGGGTATTGAGTGAAGGGATAGAGCTGGAATCCTGAAAATTGACATTGAGGTCTCTGTTTGTATGCGATATAGAGATCTTTTAGTGGTTTTTCAAATGCGTACTTAAATTGTTCGAAAAGTACTTAATGGTACTAATTTTGAATCACTGTTGGTAACTAGGATGGAGAGATGTAGATTGTTTTGCTTTTGATATTGGGTTACTGTTTTTAGATTTTACATAAGAAGATGTTAAACTAGTTTTGGACAGAAAAATTGGATGGTGGTCCAATGGGTGTGCAATGGTTTTACACACGGTAGAACTAAGAAGGTAAAGTCGTGCAATCATATGTTTACAATCTTTTCCAAATTATTCGTTTGAAAACATCTCATGGTCAAAATATTTATTTATAAATCCATTGTACATACGCAAATCAGAGATGGGAACCAGCTTTCTATGCACTACAGAAAATGCAAAAGATGGGAATGCTTATTTGAAATGACTTTACATTTTTAATTTTACCATGGTTTTACATGAATGACTAGGAAGACTTTTTGTGTAAAAGTAAACATTTTCCTATTATACTTTCCGAAAAAGGGAAAACTTAAATTATTTATACAATTTATTACGATGTATAAAGTTTTGATCAATAAATCTTGTCAAACTGAACGAATTGTGCATTTTGAGTACTAACAAGTAAAAAAACAGTAAGTTAAGCCGGGCCGAACTTTGAGTACACTCCACCATTTGGAACGAATTTGGAAATTTTTGAAAAAGATAACATTCGCCAAAAATTCTGTTAACATCTTAAAAATACCGAATATAGCCGTTATATTAGGGCCTGTACGACGTGGGCATTGTTTTTCATTAGCCATTACCATATTAAAATTCGAAACTTGAAATAAACGGTGAATAATGTAGCTAAAATCATCAAATTCCGTATGTAGGAGGTAGCGTTTTATCGAAGCTATACGAAGACCTGGACCTGTATAGACAATTTTCTGTCACAGGCTGTAGCTTCCATTAGTAACTTCAAATACGACATCTCAAATAATTTTGGTGATTATTGTACCTAAATTCGTCAAAATACCGAGTATACGGAGATACTGTTCCTTTTAGTTCCCCATTACGAACTCTAAATGCGTAATTTGAATCTACTACGGTGAATAATGACGCTAAAATCATCAAAATACCGAATATTGAGAGGTACCGTTATATGGGGGCTATACGAAGACGTAAAAATCATCAAAATACCGAACATAGGGAGGTACCGTTATATGGGGGCTATACGAAGACGTGAGCCTGCACACACAATTTTCTGTCGTAGGCTGTAGTATTCATTACGAAATTCAAATGCCAAATTTGGAACAGTTCCGGTTAATAATGTCGCTAAAATCATCAAAATACCGAATATCGGGAGTTACAGTTATATTGGAGCTATATGAAAACGTGGACCTACATGGCCCATTTACGAACTTAACCTGCCTACTGGCAAAATAAATATGTGTGCAAAATTTTAGACTTCTATCTCAGTTCTTTCGAATGATAGCGTGATTACAACAACAGTGTTATAATAATTTAAAGTGTTGACCGCTTGTGGGGGTAATACCAGACGAAGCGAGCCGATCAATTCCATATTCACGACAGATCTCATTTTGAAAGAAGTATTTATATAAACAAAGTTTGAACGGAATCGTTGACTTGTTTCTGATGTTATGGGTGATATAATTATTGAACTTGAGTGGCTGTTTGGGAGTGAGGTACCAGAAGGAGTAATTTTTAGAAATTTTAGAATGTGAGAAATCTGAAGAAAATCGGACGCTCATTTCTCATGTATAAGTGTTTTGATTATAAACAAGTAAAAGAACATTAAGTTCGGCCGGGCCAAACCTTTAAATCCCATTCACCTTAGGGTAAAGGAAACATTAGAAGAATTGTGGCAAAAACCATTAAAATGCCGAATATCGGGAGGTATCGTTATATGGGGGCTATAACAAATCGTGGACCTACACATGCAAGGTTTCGCCAACGGAGCTAGAACCCATTATGACCTACAAATACCAATTTTCAGACAAATACGTGAAAAAATGTGCCAAAAATCATCAAATTGCAGAATATCGGGAGGTACCGTTATATGGGGGCTATACCAAAACGTGGACCTATAATTACAATGACTCGCCACACGAACTGGGACCCATTATGATCTACAACTATGAAGAAATGTGTCAAAAATCATCAAAATACCGAATATTGGGATACCGTTATATGGGGGCTATACCAAATCATGAACCCATACATGCAATGATTCGCCACTGGAGCTGGAACCCATTATGACCAACAAATTCCAATTTTTAGACAAATTCGTGAAAAAAATGTGGCAAAAATAATCAAAATACCGAATATCGGGAGGTACCTTTATATGGGGACTATACCAAAACGTGGACCTATACATGCAATGTTTTGCCACACGTACAGGGACACGTTATGACCTACAAATACCAATTTTCAGACAAATCCGTGAAAAGATGTGGCATAAATCATCAAAATACCGAATATCGGGAGGTACCGTTATATGGGGACTATACCAGAACGTGGACCGATATATCTCATTTTCAATACCAACCATCCTAGACACAATGGCAATTGCTCTGCTAAATTTTGGCGCTCTACGTCAAATAATGTGGGCTGTATCGTGATTTCAACAGACAGACAGACAGACGGACAGACGGACATCGTTAAATCGACTTAGAATTTTATGCTGATTATGAATATATATACTTTATGGGGTCTACGACGAATATTTAAGGATGTTACAAACGGAATGACAAAGATAATATACCCTCCTTTCCAAGATGGAGGGTATAAAAATGTTGACCATTTGGGGGAGATATTAGATTTTGTATTTCCAGTGCTTTGAAAATCGCAATGACTCCCATATCTGCATAACAGTATTTCGGGGTCTATGATCATCATAATTTTACAAAAGGTTTTTTTTTTTGTAGCCAGTGCTTTGAAAATCGCATTGACTCCCATATCTGCATAACAGTATTTCGGGGTCAATGATCACCATTTATTGTTTTTAGGAAATTTTCCCGAAAAGGGTACGTTTTGTCAAAATGTTGTTTGAACAAAAGTGGTGGACCCTAAAATTTTCTATAAAAATTTTCATAAAGACTTCCTTCCGAATTGTTACCATTCCAAAGATACTTAGCTATACTTAGTCACACTACACATAATATGTACACATTTCCCACTATTTGGAGCGATTTTTAATCTAGGAATATAGGCATACCAATTGTTTCGACAATTTTAACATATCTAATTGGAACAAATTAAATTATTTTTGGGTTGACTATCTTCCCGAGATATTTTTACCAAAATCATACCCATGAAAGTCGGGTCATCTTCGATTTCATGACAGAGAACTTAAACATTCATTTAGATCACATGTATCTTCTTCTATTGTTCTGAACTGGATATTTGAACATGACTGTCCTTAGAAAATTAAACAAAGTAATCCGTC
Source organism: Musca domestica (assembly GCF_030504385.1). NCBI lineage: Eukaryota > Metazoa > Arthropoda > Insecta > Diptera > Muscidae > Musca > Musca domestica. The sequence goes on from NW_026712218.1 coordinate 1,360,688, forward strand.
TATTATACATCCGCAACATACAATTGGAAAATATAGTACTTAAGAATGGGACTTATGGGGACTTCCGTTATTTTTTGTAAAGGTAAAATCTATATCCACTTCAAAATTCAATGTATATTATGTTATTAATTTTTAGAAAGATAAATAAGACAATTTTTAACTTTTTACACCAAAAGGTTTTCAGTATCTTCCATTTTGAAGCATACTTAAATGGTTATTGGTAAAAATATTAAAATGTAACAATGTAACCATTGTAACCATACTATCCAATTTTTATACCCTCAGCCATATGGCTACAGAGGGTATATATCATTTAATACGGTCAAAACGTGCCTAGTCGAAATAAAGGTTTTAGACAATAGGTCTCTAAGAAGAAAAAGGATAATCCAATTTTGCTCCAACTTTGCATATCCTAATATTTGCGTCAGTGCAGGGTTAGGTGTGAAAATGGACAATATCGGTCCACTCCCCACAAGGGGTAAAAATTTTGAATAATTGTAAATCTTATAAAATTTGATGTTTTTATGTTTGATGTTTTGTTTTTATAAATCTAAGATCTGGTGCTAAGATGGAATATAGGTATTCTACATCTGGTACCTTCCACACAAAAGGTCGAAATTTTTAATATCCATTTACCTCATAAAACGCGACATTAACATCCGATTCCATTTAGACTTGGCACGTCTGAATATTTCTATCATCTATATCTGTTATAAAAACGGTAGAGATCGGACCATTCTTTCTGGTACCTCCCCCAATATATTATATTTCAACTATGCCATTATTGCCACTTACAAAATATCTGTTGTGAAGATGGGATATATCGGTCCACTCCTTCTGGTACCTCCTTCACAAAGGCTCAAAATTTTGAATATCCATGAAGCTCATATAAAGCGTAATTAACATTCGATTCTATTCAGATGGTACATCTCAATATTTCCATCAACACAAGATCTGTTTATAAAAATGGTAGAGATCGGACCATTTTTTTGCTACCTGCCCCATATATTGTTCAAGGTTTTGAAAAACAACACACCAAAGAAAGCGAAATAAGCATCCAACTCTTCTCAAATTTCACACATACAAACATTTTTGCTAATACAATATCTGTTGTGCGGATGATATGTATCATACCAATATTTTTTTTTTCTGTATTAGATGAAATTTTAAAATGGATTATTTCGGTCGACTATATCTGATACCTCACGCACATTTTAATATGTTCTACAAATTTTAACATATCTCAATATAGACCAAGCTGTCACGTAGCAATATTTGTATCATATTCATTTAGGTCCGATAAGAAATGGATAATATTGGCACATACCTTTGGAGCCTACTCCACAGTGGGTTAACAATTTGAATCATCATAACAGAAGTCCAAATATATTTTAATAATCAATCATTGGCTGAGGGTATACATGTGTCCGCAAATCCGCCTGATACTTTTTAACTTGTAATGTTAGAGTTGAATGGTATTAATCTGGATAACGTTCACCAAAACGGTTTGATGTAAGTCCCATACCATACCAAACAATTGTGATTTACCTCGTTGAGACTTCCTCCTTTGGGGCCACATGAAAGATAAGGTTTATGTCAAAAATATTCGAGGATGACATTGCTATTCATTACTAACTGCATGATCAAATAAACATCGGATTACTAAAATCAAAAAATTGAATCCTTATATGGGAAATTTATTTCTTGTCCTGAAATGAGCTTTTTCTTCAACATAAATCCTTCTTCACCAACCATGATATAATTTCCTTGCATCCGGATTGCTTTAAATTTCCCATCTAAAAGAGAAACTAATTTTTCTACAATTCCAACAACCACAATCGTAATTGCATCTCAATTTGAAGAAATGGAACAAAGAAAAAAACCTGTCGTTAACTGCAGATATGCAAATTTTTAGATTTGTCAAAATTATGTAGCTGAGCACTGCCAGTAACAGCTGGCAATTTGGTTGTGTTGGAATTTGTTGTTGCTGTTTTCGTTCTATTCTTGACGACATGAATGCGACCAAAGGGAGCTGCATACTCGCTCGTATTATGAATACCACCGTTAGTCCTTCAGTCGGTGACATCAGTTGCAATTATGGCAGTTGACAACTCAGTTCAACTCAATACGAAATTATGTCACAACCGATGATGATGATGATGATAGTGATTTGTTTCATAAACTATTTTGATGATGTTTTCTTGTGAAATGATGAATTAGCCAGTCATATCCATGACAGATATAAACACACGCTTGAGTTAAGAATGCTAACGATGAATGTTTATGAAGGATGACAGGGAAAGGACACAACTTAAAAATATTAAATCGAATGGAAAATTCTTAACCAAAACAGAAGGTACTTATTTTATGGATTGTCATTGGAGATTTGCTTACACTTGAACATATTTAGTGTACTGATCTTCAAGGAGCATAAAAATCAGTTCAGAGGAAATGTTTCCTATAATTGTTAGAAAATTTGATTTTCGAGAAGAAGGAAAAACTGTTAATTAAATAGTGTCATGCTTAAATGTCGACTTTGAGATATAAATGATTTCTCAATTATTTTCGGTAAGCTATTTCTGATTTTTACTAATTTTTTCCTTATCTACTCTAATTTTTAAGCTAAACACGTTACAGCGTTACCTAAAATTTGACGTACTTGGCCGACGTATTTCCTCACAAATCCCAATCCCATTTCAAACAAGTTAAAAAGTATTAGCCGGGTTTTCCGACAGATATATACCCTCAGCCAATGTTCGATTATAGAAAATTGTGACTATTTGTGAGTTAGGTACTAGAAGGGGTATCTTCTTAAAAGATCTTGGGATAGCAAAAATGTTTGTACGTGTGAAATTTGAAGAGAGTTGGATGCTTATTTCGCTTTCCTTGAATGTTTTGTTTTTCATAATCTTGTACCCCATGTGGGGTACCAGATGGAATGGTACGGTCTCTACCACCTTTATAACAGATCTTGAGTTGATACAAATATTGAGATGTGCCAAGTCTGAATGGAATCGATTGCTAATTTCGCGTTTTATGAGCTTCACGGATATTCAAAGTTTTGACCCTTTGTGGGGGAGGTACCAGAATGATATATTCCATTTTCACACCCGACCTTGGGTTAATAGAAATATTGTGATATGTGTAATTTAAAGAAAATCGGACTCTTACTCTAAGAGTTACAATTTTTCAAAATTTCGACCATTAGTGAGGGAAGAACTTGATAGAGTGGACCGCTATTGTCCAATTTCACACCTGACCTAGCACTGTACAAATATTAGGATTTGAAAAGTTGAAGCCAAAAAAGGATTATCCTTACTCTTTCTGTGCAGTAAAATATTTTTTGAAAATGATGACATTTTGTTTGGGGAGGTACCAGAAGGAGTGGACCCATATTGTCCATGTTTAGACCAAATTGGATGCTCGCTTCAAGAGTTATCGTGCGCACCAGCTAGCCAGCATTTAAGTGTGACTATATCTTTTGTATCTCGTACCATCGATCGTTACGGAAAACAGCAACATCAGAAATGGTTCGAAAAGTAAAGAACCGACTTGATCGAAACCCTTGTCGCAGTGGCGGCAAAATGACTCGTGAGCTGAACATATCGCAATATTCCATTCGGCAAATTTTAAAAAATGAGCTCGGGGTAAAGCCCTTGAAATTCCAAAAAGTGCAAGAACTTACACCGCAACAAAAAGCTAAAGAGCTAAAGATTTGCTTCGCTTGGCCGAAAGTGGTGAACTGCCGAATTTGGTTTTCTGCGACGAGAAAACATTTGTTGTCTAGCAGTTTGTAAAAAAAAACGATCGTGTTTACTTGCCAAAGTGGTCAGCTGAAAACGTGCACCTTCACTTGGCCACCAGAACTCAAGCGCTGGCCATGGTGATGGTGTGGGCCGCCATAACAGCCGATGGTCGGTCTCCGCTCGTATTAATCAACCGTGTCATCAAAATAAATGCCGAATTTTATAGCGGAAATATTCCGGCGGGCGTGTTAAAGCCTTGGGCACGCAAACATTTTGGCTGTAGACCTTGGACATTGCAACAGAACTCAGCACCAACTTACTCAACACGCGTCACCCAAGAATGGTTACAAAAAAAAATGAGGTTCCTCGCTTCATTTCCAGCGCACAATGGTCACCAAAATCTCCGGATACCAATACGTTGGACTATTGTGTCTGGAGTATTTTGGAAAGTAAGGTTGGCATTAAAAAAGCGCAAGCGCTTCGCCGGGAATACCGCAGAGCAACATTCGGGCAGCGTGTGACGGTTTAATTGGCCGTTTGAAGGCCATAATTCGTGCCAAAAGTGACCAATTCGAACAAATCTAAACTTGTTCTAAAATGTAGTTTTTTATCTCACCCTGTATTTTGTACAAATGATTCTACATGTAGCTCAAAGACCTATATAAAAAATCTTAGATTTGGCGAAGAATATTTGAGGCGCTTTAGACATGGTTAAGGCTATGTATATAATGAAGCCAAAATAATGTTTGGCCAGGGAACCCAAACCCTTTTTGAGATCTTGATATACTAAACGAATACTATCACCTGCACCTGGAATTTCACTCCGGTATTCTGGGAATTGGTTTTGTTTTTCGAGTTCATTTTCATATCTTCATAGAGGAACAGGTCCTCTACCCTTTTTTACTATCCTTACATTCTAAGTCTCTGTAAAGTATACCTCTATAATAAAATAATCACTTGTAGCCAATGCGAAATAGATAGCCTAATCTCTATTTTTAACTATCAACGGAAGATTAACCATCGATTACACACACAATGGAAAGAAATTGTTAAGATTTCATGTTTATTTTGGTTAGTGATTATCTTCTATTGTGCTCTTAAAGGATTTCCTTTTTTTTCAGTTCGTTTTTTTCTTCTTTTTTTGGCAAACGTTTATCCTTTTCATGTAGTTTTATTCTTTGATTTGTTTAATGAATCTCTTCAAACGGGTCGTTTTTCCTTTGTCATTCCTTCCTCAGCTTTGCATTGGGAGTTTCCCTCTCCTAAAAAATAATGGTTATTGTTATTTTATATTTGTTTTCGTTTTCCTCTCTCTCTCTCGATTGTTTAGAGGTTGGATGTAGGAGGACAAGGAGTAATAAATGTTTGTCATGGGTATCCTTTTAACCAGCCAGTCAGGCAACCAAAACCCAACCAACCAGCCAACCATTCGATGTGACAATCTCAAATTCTTGCCATTGTTGTTGCGGGTCGGGTTTCATTACGTTAAGTTGTGGTCGTTGAATGGGTGTGTGTGTGTTTGTCGCTTTATTTAACTTTTTGATATCGTTTGCCGTTGTCAATTGTTGTCTGCCGAATCTGTTCGTATTTGTTATGCCCGAAGAGATTTGTATCTTTATTGCAATTGTTTTCCAATTGTCATTTACTTGAAATTGATTTACAATAAATTTCTGTTCTAATATTTATATTGTGAGAGAGGTTAAAAAGGATGAGCCGAGTTATGTAGATTTGTATAAGAGAGAGAATATGGAGTTGTGACACATGAATATATATTTATGAAAAAATAGAAACTAAAGATTTTTTTTATAAAATTCAACATAATTGATGTACCAAAAGGTCCATCTACATAAAATATTAATATTAAAGTTTCCACATAATAAGAACTCAAAATGCCAATATATGTCTAAATTAAATGGAAAACATAGTCAAACAAGAAAAAATGCTTAAAATCGGAGTTATCCTTACAAGGTTATTTATTAACATAAATGTATGCTATTTGCTATTAAGTATATTTTTTTTAGAAACTCACTATTAAATTTGATCTTAAACAATTCATATTTTGACACTTTCCCCAAAAATTAAGTTTAATTGGAGATTTTTACTCGGGTTAACTTAACAATAAAAAATTTAAAACATAATTTTCATCTTCGTATTAACATTTTGAATGTAATTTTCGTAAAAACTATTGCACTAAGATGTAGGAAATATTAATCAAAATAGGGAATATTTTTTATATATTTCTCTATTTATTTAGTTTATTTTTTGGAACATTGATGCAAATATTTTAGAAATATATCGTTTAAATATAGAAAACTTTTTTGGTGGCTTAAAATAAAATTTTACGTAGAATGTTTTTTTTTTTCTTTGACATCATTTTTCTAAAATAATGCTTTATTGCAAATTTTTGTTCAAACTCACAAAATATATTTGTTTTCAATTTCGGTATTATTTAGACTCTTGACACCTTCTAGAAACTATAGTAAAGTCTTATGACATATAATTTTGTAGAATGTTTCGACTTACCGCGATCCCATTTAAAGGGATTTTATAACTACGTTTTTAAAAGAAGAACGAAAAGGACCCTTTTCCTGATTCGCTTTGGGTTTCAAAATATTCTTCGTATTTTTATCAGCAATATTGCCGAAGACACTACAGGGTGAGATAAAAAACTGCAATAACATCAAACGCCATTATTTTTACATTTTTATACTCTCCACAATACTATGGAGGGTATATTCACCTTGTCATTCCGTTTGTAACACCTCGAAATACTCATGTCAGACCCAACAAAGTATATGTATTTTTGATCGGCGTACAATTCTAATTCGATTTAGCTATGTCAGCCTGTTTGCTGTTGTAATCACGCTATCTTTCAAACGAATTGAGATAGAAGGCTAAAATTTGGCACACATGTTTATTTTTCCAGTAGGCAGGTTAAGTTCGTAAATGGGAAATGTTGGTCCACGTTTTCTTATAGTCCCCATATAGCGGTACCTCCCGATATTCGGTATTTTGCTGATTTTCGCGTCATTATTCAGAGTATTTGTTTCAAATTTGGTATCTGCAGTTCGATATGGATACCACAGCCTAAGACATAAAATTGTGTGTGCAGGTCTACGTTTTCGTATAGCCCCCATATAACGGCACCTCCCTATGTTTGGTATTTTAATAATTTTAGCGACATTATTAGCGGAATTGTTTAAAATTAGGTATTTAAATATTGCACCAATATAACGGCTATATTCGGTATTTTTAAAATTTTAACAGAATTTTTTAAGGATTTTTTCCAAATTCATTCCAAATAGTGGAGGGTATTCAAAGTTCGGCCCGAAAGAAACTTACTGATTTTTAATTTGTTTTTTTTTTTTAATTTTATTGAATGAAAGCAAAAAAATGTTGGAAATAGCACACGCTACCCGAATGTTACTCTGCGGTATTTTGGTCCATTCCCGTAGAAGCGCTTGCTTGAGGTGATCGACACTTTGGTATTTTTTAGTGCCAACCTTGTTTTCTAAAATACTCCAGACACAATAGTCCAATGGATTAGAATCCGAAGATTTTGGTGGCCATTGTGTGCTGGAAATGAATCGAGGAACCTCATTTTGTAACCATTCTTGGGTGGAGCGTACTGAATGCGATGGTGCTGAGTCCTGTTGGAATGTCCATGGTCTGCGGCCAAAATGTTTGGTACCCAAGCCTTTAAATACACCCTCCAAGCCTTTAAATACACCCTTTAAATACACCCTCGCGATAATATTCGGTATTTATTCTGATGCCACGGTCGATTAATACGAGCTTTGAGCGACCATCGTCAGTTATGGCGGCCCACACCATCACCATGGCCGGCGCTTGAGTTTTTTTTTATTAAATTTTCCGAATGGAATATTGCGATATGTTCAGCTCACAAGCCATTTTTCGGCCACTGCGACGCGGGCTTCGATCAAGTCGTTTATTTTCTTTTCGAACCATTTCTGCTTGTGTTTCTGTTTTCTTCCGTCTACTTTCTTGACGTCGGGCTACGCTACCAGTATCATCAGTATTATTCAGATTTAAATGCTGGAGTGCTCTAACGATAGCCACTTGTGGTTTTCCAGCCAAATATAAAGAAATCACACTATCGAGCTTGAATTCCATCACGAATAACTTTTGGAAAATTCTCACCAAAATGCTTTTGTACGCTTGTAGACAATATAATGAGCTGTCACTGGAATAATTTTAGCAGCTGTCGAACGAGTGCCTTAGAAACGACAACAGTCTGAAGTTGGTACAGTTTTTTCAACTCAAATGTCGAATGTTTCGACTTACCGCGATCCCATTTAAAGGGATTTTATAACTACGTTTTTAAAAGAAGAACGAAAAGGACCCTTTTCCTGATTCGCTTTGGGTTTCAAAATATTCTTCGTATTTTTATCAGCAATATTGCCGAAGACACTACAGGGTGAGATAAAAAACTGCAATAACATCAAACGCCATTATTTTTACATTTTTATACTCTCCACAATACTATGGAGGGTATATTCACCTTGTCATTCCGTTTGTAACACCTCGAAATACTCATGTCAGACCCAACAAAGTATATGTATTTTGATCGGCGTACAATTCTAATTCGATTTAGCTATGTCAGCCTGTTTGCTGTTGTAATCACGCTATCTTTCAAACGAATTGAGATAGAAGGCTAAAATTTGGCACACATGTTTATTTTTCCAGTAGGCAGGTTAAGTTCGTAAATGGGAAATGTTGGTCCACGTTTTCTTATAGTCCCCATATAGCGGTACCTCCCGATATTCGGTATTTTGCTGATTTTCGCGTCATTATTCAGAGTATTTGTTTCAAATTTGGTATCTGCAGTTCGATATGGATACCACAGCCTAAGACATAAAATTGTGTGTGCAGGTCTACGTTTTCGTATAGCCCCCATATAACGGCACCTCCCTATGTTTGGTATTTTAATAATTTTAGCGACATTATTAGCGGAATTGTTTAAAATTAGGTATTTAAATATTGCACCAATATAACGGCTATATTCGGTATTTTTAAAATTTTAACAGAATTTTTTAAGGATTTTTTTCCAAATTCATTCCAAATAGTGGAGGGTATTCAAAGTTCGGCCCGAAAGAAACTTACTGATTTTTAATTTGTTTTTTTTTTTAATTTTATTGAATGAAAGCAAAAAAATGTTGGAAATAGCACACGCTACCCGAATGTTACTCTGCGGTATTTTGGTCCATTCCCGTAGAAGCGCTTGCTTGAGGTGATCGACACTTTGGTATTTTTAGTGCCAACCTTGTTTTCTAAAATACTCCAGACACAATAGTCCAATGGATTAGAATCCGAAGATTTTGGTGGCCATTGTGTGCTGGAAATGAATCGAGGAACCTCATTTTGTAACCATTCTTGGGTGGAGCGTACTGAATGCGATGGTGCTGAGTCCTGTTGGAATGTCCATGGTATGCGGCCAAAATGTTTGGTACCCAAGCCTTTAAATACACCCTCCAAGCCTTTAAATACACCCTTTAAATACACCCTCGCGATAATATTCGGTATTTATTCTGATGCCACGGTCGATTAATACGAGCTTTGAGCGACCATCGTCAGTTATGGCGGCCCACACCATCACCATGGCCGGCGCTTGAGTTTTTATACCCTCCACCATACTATGGAGGGTATATTAATTTTGTCATTCCGTTTGTAACTCCTCGAAATACTCACGTCAGACCCAACAAAGTATATATATTCTTGATCAGCGTAAAATTCTAAGACGATTTAGCCATGTCCGTCTGTCTGTCTGTGTGTCTGTCTGTCTGTCTGTCTGTCCGTCTGTCTGTCTGTCTGTCTGTCTGTCTGTTGTAATCACGCTATCTTTCGAACAAATTGAGATAGAAGGCTAAAATTTTGCACACATGTATATTTTGCCAGTAGGCAGGTTAAGTTCGTAAATGGGTCATGTAGGTCCAAGTTTTCATATAGCCCCCATATAACGGTACCTCTCGATATTCGGTATTTTGATGATTTTAGCGACATTATTCACCGGAATTGTTTCAAATTTGGCATTTGAAGTTCGTAATGGATACTACAGCCTAAGACAGAAAATTATCTGTGCAGGTCCACGTCTTCGTATAGCCCCCATATAACGGTACCCCCCGAAATTCGGTATTTTGATGATTTTAGCGACATTATTTAACGGAACCGTTCCAAATTTGGTATTTGAAGTTCGTAATAGATACTGCAGCAGAAAACGGAAAATGGACCATGTAGGTCCACGTCTTCGTATAGGCCCCATATACCGTACCCCCCGATATTCGGTATTTTGATGATTTTAGCGACATTATTTACCGGGATTGTTTTAAATTTCGCATTAGAAGTTCGTAATGGATACTTCAGCCCATGCCAGAAAATTGTCTGTGCAGGTACACGTCTTGGTATAGCCCCCATATAACGGTACCCCCTATATTCGGTATTTTGATGATTTTAGCTACATTATAAACAAATTTTTCTTCATGTTTCGCATTTAAATGTTGTAATAACTTATGACAAAAGTTGCCTATGCATGTATACGTCGTCGTATAGACATTCGGTATTTTTAAGATTTTAACAGAATTTTTAAAGGATTTTTTTTTTATTTATTTATTTATTTTTTTTTTTTTTTTGGAAATTGCCAAATTTGTACCAAATGGTGGAGGGTATTAAAAGTTCGGCCCGGCCGAACTTACAGCTTTTTTACTTGTTTTTTATTAAATTTTCCGAATGGAATATTGCGATATGTTCAGCTCACAAGCCATTTTTCGGCCACTGCGACGCGGGCTTCGATCAAGTCGTTTATTTTCTTTTCGAACCATTTCTGCTTGTGTTTCTGTTTTCTTCCGTCTACTTTCTTGACGTCGGGCTACGCTACCAGTATCATCAGTATTATTCAGATTTAAATGCTGGAGTGCTCTAACGATAGCCACTTGTGGTTTTCCAGCCAAATATAAAGAAATCACACTATCGAGCTTGAATTCCATCACGAATAACTTTTGGAAAATTCTCACCAAAATGCTTTTGTACGCTTGTAGACAATATAATGAGCTGTCACTGGAATAATTTTAGCAGCTGTCGAACGAGTGCCTTAGAAACGACAACAGTCTGAAGTTGGTACAGTTTTTTCAACTCAAATGTCGAATGTTTCGACTTACCGCGATCCCATTTAAAGGGATTTTATAACTACGTTTTTAAAAGAAGAACGAAAAGGACCCTTTTCCTGATTCGCTTTGGGTTTCAAAATATTCTTCGTATTTTTATCAGCAATATTGCCGAAGACACTACAGGGTGAGATAAAAAACTGCAATAACATCAAACGCCATTATTTTTACATTTTTATACTCTCCACAATACTATGGAGGGTATATTCACCTTGTCATTCCGTTTGTAACACCTCGAAATACTCATGTCAGACCCAACAAAGTATATGTATTTTTGATCGGCGTACAATTCTAATTCGATTTAGCTATGTCAGCCTGTTTGCTGTTGTAATCACGCTATCTTTCAAACGAATTGAGATAGAAGGCTAAAATTTGGCACACATGTTTATTTTTCCAGTAGGCAGGTTAAGTTCGTAAATGGGAAATGTTGGTCCACGTTTTCTTATAGTCCCCATATAGCGGTACCTCCCGATATTCGGTATTTTGCTGATTTTCGCGTCATTATTCAGAGTATTTGTTTCAAATTTGGTATCTGCAGTTCGATATGGATACCACAGCCTAAGACATAAAATTGTGTGTGCAGGTCTACGTTTTCGTATAGCCCCCATATAACGGCACCTCCCTATGTTTGGTATTTTAATAATTTTAGCGACATTATTAGCGGAATTGTTTAAAATTAGGTATTTAAATATTGCACCAATATAACGGCTATATTCGGTATTTTTAAAATTTTAACAGAATTTTTTAAGGATTTTTTTCCAAATTCATTCCAAATAGTGGAGGGTATTCAAAGTTCGGCCCGAAAGAAACTTACTGATTTTTAATTTGTTTTTTTTTTAATTTTATTGAATGAAAGCAAAAAAATGTTGGAAATAGCACACGCTACCCGAATGTTACTCTGCGGTATTTTGGTCCATTCCCGTAGAAGCGCTTGCTTGAGGTGATCGACACTTTGGTATTTTTTAGTGCCAACCTTGTTTTCTAAAATACTCCAGACACAATAGTCCAATGGATTAGAATCCGAAGATTTTGGTGGCCATTGTGTGCTGGAAATGAATCGAGGAACCTCATTTTGTAACCATTCTTGGGTGGAGCGTACTGAATGCGATGGTGCTGAGTCCTGTTGGAATGTCCATGGTATGCGGCCAAAATGTTTGGTACCCAAGCCTTTAAATACACCCTCCAAGCCTTTAAATACACCCTTTAAATACACCCTCGCGATAATATTCGGTATTTATTCTGATGCCACGGTCGATTAATACGAGCTTTGAGCGACCATCGTCAGTTATGGCGGCCCACACCATCACCATGGCCGGCGCTTGAGTTTTTTTTTATTAAATTTTCCGAATGGAATATTGCGATATGTTCAGCTCACAAGCCATTTTTCGGCCACTGCGACGCGGGCTTCGATCAAGTCGTTTATTTTCTTTTCGAACCATTTCTGCTTGTGTTTCTGTTTTCTTCCGTCTACTTTCTTGACGTCGGGCTACGCTACCAGTATCATCAGTATTATTCAGATTTAAATGCTGGAGTGCTCTAACGATAGCCACTTGTGGTTTTCCAGCCAAATATAAAGAAATCACACTATCGAGCTTGAATTCCATCACGAATAACTTTTGGAAAATTCTCACCAAAATGCTTTTGTACGCTTGTAGACAATATAATGAGCTGTCACTGGAATAATTTTAGCAGCTGTCGAACGAGTGCCTTAGAAACGACAACAGTCTGAAGTTGGTACAGTTTTTTCAACTCAAATGTCGAATGTTTCGACTTACCGCGATCCCATTTAAAGGGATTTTATAACTACGTTTTTAAAAGAAGAACGAAAAGGACCCTTTTCCTGATTCGCTTTGGGTTTCAAAATATTCTTCGTATTTTTATCAGCAATATTGCCGAAGACACTACAGGGTGAGATAAAAAACTGCAATAACATCAAACGCCATTATTTTACATTTTTATACTCTCCACAATACTATGGAGGGTATATTCACCTTGTCATTCCGTTTGTAACACCTCGAAATACTCATGTCAGACCCAACAAAGTATATGTATTTTTGATCGGCGTACAATTCTAATTCGATTTAGCTATGTCAGCCTGTTTGCTGTTGTAATCACGCTATCTTTCAAACGAATTGAGATAGAAGGCTAAAATTTGGCACACATGTTTATTTTTCCAGTAGGCAGGTTAAGTTCGTAAATGGGAAATGTTGGTCCACGTTTTCTTATAGTCCCCATATAGCGGTACCTCCCGATATTCGGTATTTTGCTGATTTTCGCGTCATTATTCAGAGTATTTGTTTCAAATTTGGTATCTGCAGTTCGATATGGATACCACAGCCTAAGACATAAAATTGTGTGTGCAGGTCTACGTTTTCGTATAGCCCCCATATAACGGCACCTCCCTATGTTTGGTATTTTAATAATTTTAGCGACATTATTAGCGGAATTGTTTAAAATTAGGTATTTAAATATTGCACCAATATAACGGCTATATTCGGTATTTTTAAAATTTTAACAGAATTTTTTAAGGATTTTTTTCCAAATTCATTCCAAATAGTGGAGGGTATTCAAAGTTCGGCCCGAAAGAAACTTACTGATTTTAATTTGTTTTTTTTTTTAATTTTATTGAATGAAAGCAAAAAAATGTTGGAAATAGCATCAAATTTTACAATAAATTTCAATTTGTTCGAATTTGTCGAACCGTCACATGCTGCCCAAATGTTACTCTGCGGTATTTTGGTCCATTCCCGTCGAAGCGCTTGCTTGAGGTGATCGACAGGTCTACGTCTTCGTATAGCCCCCACATAACGTCACCTCCCTATGTTTGGTATTTTAAAATTTCAGCGACATTATTAGCGGAATTGTTTAAAATTAGGTATTTAAATATTGCACCAATATAACGGCTATATTCGGTATTTTTAAAATTTTAACAGAATTTTTTAAGGATTTTTTCCAAATTCATTCCAAATGGTGGAGGGTATTCAAAGTTCGGCCCGAAAGAAACTTACTGATTTTTAATTTGTTTTTTTTTTTTTTTTTTTTAATTTTATTGAATGAAAGCAAAAAATGTTGGAAATAGCATCAAATTTTACAATAAATTTCAATTTGTTCGAATTTGTCGAACCGTCACATGCTGCCCAAATGTTACTCTGCGGTATTTTGGTCCATTCCCGTCGAAGCGCTTGCTTGAGGTGATCGACACTTTGGTATTTTTAGTGCCAACCTTGTTTTCTAAAATACTCCAGACACAATAGTCCAATGGATTAGAATCCGAAGATTTTGGTGGCCATTGTGTGCTGGAAATGAATCGAGGAACCCCATTTTGTAACCATTCTTGGGTGGCGAGATGGTGCTGAGTCCTGTTGGAATGTCCAAGGTCTGCAGCCAAAATGTTTGAGTACCCAAGCCTTTAACACACCCTCCAGAATATTTTCGCGATAATATTCGGTATTTGTTCTGATGCCACGGTCGATTAATACGAGCAGAGAGCGACCATCGTCAGTTATGGCGGCCCACACCATCACCATGGCCGGCGCTTGAGTTTTTTTTTTTTTTTTAAATTTTCCGAATAGAATATTGCGATATGTTCAGCTCACGAGCCATTTTTCGGCCAGTGTGACGCGGGTTACCATCAAGTCGCTTCTTTACTTTTCGAACCATTTCTGCTGGTGTTTCTGTTTTCTTCCGTCCACTTCCTTGACGTCGGGCTATGCTACCAGTATTATGGTAGCTATCGATTATACGAGACACAAAAGATTTATTCACATTTAAATGCAGTAGTGCTCTAACTGTAGCCACTTGTGGTTTTCCAGCCAGATATAAAGAAATCAGACTATCACGCTTTAATTCCATCACGAATAACTTTTTTTCTGGAAAATTCTCACCAAAATGCTTTTATACAATATAATGAGCTGTTACTGGAATAATTTGAATAGCTGTTGGACGAGTGGCTTAGAAATGGCAGCAATCTGAAGTTGGTTGCAGCTTTTTCGTCTGACCCTGTATATACCTAAAATGAACGGATTTCAAGGAATTTTAATTCGTAAATTCCACAATTGTGGAAGATGTGGGAATTCGCCCCCTCTGTTTCTACACATGTCTTCTGTTTTTAGATCTAATTTCATAATCAGCGGCCTCCTCTACCTCTTCCACAGACACCAACAGAGATCACAATTTCAAATTTCAGGATTCAGCTCTACCCCTTCATCCAATACCAAATTTATTTTAATTTAGTACTTTTCGAACAAATATAGTACCCAAACCCCTTCACTCAATACCAAATTTAGTACCATTTATTACTTTAAGTACATAAAGTACGTATATAAAATGCATTTCCAAAATCACCGCCAAATCTCAAACACAGATACCATTAGTAATCTAAATACCAAATTTTAGAATTTAATCTCTAGCCCATCGCCCCCATACCAAATATAGTACCATTTAGTTATTTTCGTACACTTAAAATACACTCTTCCAAAACCACCTCCATATGTTAGGACTACACATGAACAGCCCTAATACAAAATTTCGCACTGCAAAAAAAAACTATCTGTTCACCCAATACCAAAGTGTACCAAATATAGTACTATTTTGTACCTTTCGTGTTCTTGTAGTGAACATTTCCAAAATCACCTCTTTTTCATAAACCTACTACCCATAAGTACATCCAAAGACTAACTGTTCCAAATTTAGTACCATTTAGTACAGTTCGCACACTTAGCACACATTTCCAAAATCAAGTTCACATTCACTTACTTTCCAACTTTGATTCTCATACCGACTTTCACGTATTTAGCTCTATCGATTTACATAATACAAAATGGTACCATTTTAGAAGTTGGTTGCAATTTTAGAACTTTCCGTTATCTTAAAGTTCGAATTTCCAAAATCATCTTGCACATCTATCCTGCACTTCATCGGTGACTCTCATTCCAAATTTTCAAATTCTAGGTCATTCCGTTTGCCCAATACAAAGTATTTAATTTTTGGTACATTTTAGTACTTTTTTAGCACAAAATTCAAAAACCCAGCCTTATCGCAATTTATCCACCAAGACTGAACCCGGTGCAAATGTTCAAATTCTAGCAAATTCAGCATATTTTAAGAACTATTTGTTGTAATTTAAAGAAGATCCAACATCATGTGACTCCAGAAACTGACAACAATGTTTCAAACCCCCAATTTGGGAATAATTACTTTAACACCATATTGTTTTCCTGTCGACAGTAACTGGAGAATTCATTTCTCCATTGTTGGGCTCTTCCAATAAACTGGCTACACCAAAAAGGACAATCAAGTATTTGAGCCTTGCCACAGTTTTGTGGAATGGCAAAGGCATGCAATTAATTCCCGCTGTGATTGTTCCAATTTCGTGTGTAATTTCCCTGACAATTGTGGCGGCCCTTCGTTACACCCACTTCGTTTTTAGCTTAGCAGCAAAATTGTCGATGATTTGTGGTGGTTAGAATGCATTTTCACGAATGTGTGTTGGTGAAAGCTAAACCATGTTCCATGGTAATACTCGTTTTCCTGTTGCCGCTTCTCATCGTGTTGTTGTTGTTGTTGTCGATATAACTTCCAGCTGCTTAGCTACGAAGAATTGCATTCCTTGGTTACCACACACACACACACCCTCCCACAACCCTACATTAAATGACACAGCAGAACATCCGCATGAGATTGCGTTTTTTGTACGAAAGCATCTTGTCAATTGCATTGCATTCGAGCCGTATGTTGTGTTGTTCGAGTTCGACTGGGTGTTTGTTCAAACAAAATCCTTGCAAAATGCGTTCGTTCATTGTCCTTTTATGATACGTTCAGTTAGCCTCGGGCAAGATGATGCTAAATTTGTTCATTTTCTGCGTTTACGTTTTGTATTTACGTTCGCCCGAAAACGAAGGCGACGAAGGAGAGAAATATGTAGGGCGTTGTGTGCACGCTTCAATTACAATTTCCAGCAACCGCCACCACACAATGCGCTTCTGAAGGTAATTCCAGTTCAACAAAAGTTCATTAGAAGCTCAGCGCCAGTGAATGAATGCTGATGAAAATAACGATGACACCACATCATTTGTGCTAATCAAAAGAAAGAAATATGGACGTGTCATTGTGGTTGACGGAGCTTTGAAAGAATTTCAAAATCTCTTTCACGGACTCACACAACATGTCGTTGTTACGCTAATCTCAAAAAGGACTTTAGCTAATGAGAATGTCAAGAAAAAGCTTTGTAATTAAAATTCGAAATTAAACTAGTGTAGTGTATCCAACCAAATTTCTGGACCAAAAAGTTCGTCGTTAATGTTATACAAGAAATGGTCCAGAATTTCGTTCTAACTCACAACCACATTAGCCACATATCTCAACCGTTTTTTCTACACTTGTCATAAGGCCCCCCCATGGTGTTTGTATTACGGTCTTATAAGGGCACATATAACCTACTGTATAGTGTTTCGCAAACTTTGATTGTATTATCGTACAAATCTTACTGGTATTCATAGATTAAAGTAGAAGAAGTCTGAATCCAGATATTTTTAAGTTTGTCATTCCGTTTGTAACACCTCGAAATGTACATTTTAGACCCCACAAAGCATATATATTCTTGATCGGCATAAAATTCTATGTCGATTTAGCGATTTCCGTCCGTCTGTCCGTCTGTAGAAATCACTCTAGCTTCCGAACGAAATGAAATCAATAAAATCTTACTCAAATGTATATAATGTCTGCAGGACTTTTGGTATTGAAATGGGACATGTAGGTCCACGTTTTGGTATAGCACCCATATAACGGTACCTCCCGATATTCGGTATTTTGATGATTTTAGCGACATTATTCACCGGAATTGTTTCAAATTTGGCATTTGATGTCCGTAATGGCTGCTACAGCCTATGACAGAATATTGTCTGTGCAGGCCCACGTCTTCGTATAACCCCTATATAAAGATACCTCCCGATATTCGGTATTTTGACGATTTTAGCTACATTATTCACCGATTTTTTTAGTTTCGCATTTGAATATTATACTGGATTATGACAAAATTAACCTGCATAGGTAAATGTCGTTGTATAGACCCTAATATAACAGATACATTCGGCATTTTAAAGATTTTAACAGAATTTTTAATTGATTTTTGATTGACTTTGATTTTTGAAAATTGCCAAATTCGTCCCAAATGGAGGGTATTCAAAATTCGGTTCGGCCGAACTTACAGCTTTTTTACTTGTTAAGTTAAAAATGTTATTTTCACATAATTGTGAAGGGTATTAATTGTTCAGTCAGACAGAACTAGGTCGCATTTATTGCCCGATCGAGATAAAATTTTGCACAAAACATTTGTTAGACGGGCCCTATTGAAATTGATGAAAATCGGCAAACATTTAGATGTAGCTCCCATATATATCTTAGTCCGATTTGCCTTTTATTGTGCACCACATGTGTAATATTAGTGCAAATTGGATGGAACTTGGAACATACAACCAAATTGAGTCCAGAAATAAGTATTGCAAGTTTGAAATCGGTTCAGAAATAGCTGTAGTTCCCATATTATTGTCCATAAGTGGATTATATCAAATACAGCTCAGAAATACTTTTTCAAATTTTGTAAAATTTTATCGAGAATGTGCACCAAATGGTTTATACAAGACAGAAGAGCCTGGAAGAAAGTGTAAGTGTGTAAAATTTTGTGAAAATCGGTTAAGATAAAGCTATAGGTCCAATATGGGTGAGCTAAAAAAAACTGCAACAAAGTCAAACGCCATAACTTTTATTTTTTTATTTAAATTTTATTGAATGAAAGCAAAAAATTTTGGAAATAGCATCAAATTTTAGAATATATTTAGATTTGTTTGAATTTGTCACCCTTGGAACGAATTATCGCCTTCGAACGGACAATGAAACCGTCACACTCTGCCCGAATGTTGTTCTGCGGTATTTAGCTTGAGGTGAAGCGCTTGCTTGAGGTGATTGACACTTTGGTATTTTTTAGTGCCAACCTTGCTCTCCAAAAAAAACTCCAGACACAATAGTCCAACGGATTGGTATCCGGAGATTTTGGTGGCCATTGTGCGCTGGAAATGAAGCTAGGAACCTCATTTTGTAACCATTCATGTTGAATGCCCACGGTTTGCGGCCAAAATATTTGCGTGCCCAAGGCTTTAATACACCCTCCAGAATATTTTCGCGATAATATTCGGCATTTATTCATTCGGCCCACACCATCACCATGGCTGGCGCTTGAGATCTGGTGGCCAACCGAAGGTGTACATTTTCAGCTGACCTCTTTGGCAAGTAAACACGATCATTTTGTTTGTTTACAAACTGCTGGACAACGAGAAAAACCAAATTCGGCATTTCACCACTTTCGGCCAGGCAAAGCAAGTCTTTAGCTCTTTTCTATGTTCCCTTTTTTCTTTGCTGTGTAAGTTGCACTTTTTGGAATTTCAATGGCTTTACCCCCAGCTCATTTTTTAATATTTGCCGAATGGAATGTTGCCATATGTTCAGCTCACGAGCCATTTTTTGGCCACTGCGACGCGGGTTTCGATCAAGAAACTTCTTTACTTTTCGAACTATTTCTGCTGATGTTGCTGTTCCATCCACTTCTTTGCCCAGTATCACGGTAACGAGTGATGGTACGAGACACAAAAGATTTATTCACACTTAAATGCTGTAGTACTCTAACGATAACCACTTGTGGTTTTCCAGCCAAATAAAAAGAAATCACACTATCACTCTTGAATTCCATCACGAATAACATTTTTTCTGGAAAATTCTCAATAAAATGCTATTTTACGCTTGTAAACAATATTACAAGCTGTCACTGGAATAATTTTAACAGCTGTCAGACGAGTGGCTTAGAAATGACAGTAGTCTGAAGTTGGGTGTAGTTTTTCATCTCTCCCTGTGTAGCGCATACTTCTCCATGTTACAAACAAATGCACATAGACATAATACCCTTACCACTGTCTGGTGTAGGGTATAAAAAAAAACTGATAAAAGTTATCTATTTTATCTCTTTGGCTAATGTAAAAAATCTATGAATCTGTATTTCCAAAACCAACTTTAATTCTCATATTCTCCGTTCACCCTAATCCAAACTGTTTTAGATTTAGTAACATTTTGTACAGCTCGCACGATTTGTACCCATTTTCATAGGCACCTGCATATATCAAGTTTACTTTCCAGTCTTGGTTCTCATACCAAATTTCATTTTTTATCTCTATCAGTTAACATTATACCAAACGGAATCACTTTAGACATTTGGTACCATTTAAATTTTGGCGTAACCTTAATCATCCTATACTCCATCAGTGACTCTCATTCTGAATTCCATTTCATTCTAGCTTATTCCGTTTGTCCAATACAAAGTATTAAATTTATAGTACATTTTATTACTTTAGTAGGAATCTCCAAAAATATATCACTTTATATAATATCCCAAGCCTAAACATCTAGACTGACCCTTATGCAAAATTTCAAGATTCTAGCTTCAGCCGTTTCGTCTGGACGTTGGTTCTCACTCTGTCACTCAGTCAGTCAGTTATTTTACCCCTTTTTATACCCTCCACCCTAGTATGGAGGATATATTAAGTTTGCCATTCCGTTTGTAACACCTCGAAATATACATTTTAGACCCCACAAAGTATTTATATTCTTGATCAGCATAAAATTTTATGTCGTTTTAGCAAGGTGCGTCCGTCTGTCCATCTGTGGAAATCACTCTAGCTTCCGAACGAAATGAAGTAAGTGGATAAAAATTTACTCAAATGTGTATTTTGTCTGCAGGACTTTTGGTATTAGAAATGTAGGTCCACGTCTTCGTATAGACCCCCCCCCCCATATTCGGTATTTTGATGATTTTAGTGACATTATTTACAGGAAGTATATTAAATTTAGTATTTGAAGTTCGTAATGAATACTACAGTCTATGACAGAAAATTGTCTGTGCAGGTCAACGTCTTCGTCCCCATATAACAGTACCTCCCGATATTCGGTATTTTGATGATATTAGCGACATCATTTATTGGAATTATTTGAATTTGTATTTGAAGTTCGTAATGGATACTACAGCAGAAAATTGTCTGTACGTTTTATAACTCCCATGGTACCTCCCTATATTCGGTATTTTGATGATTTTAGCTACATTATAAACAGATTTTTTTTCAAGTTTCGCATTTTAATATTGTAATAGCTTATGACAAAAGTTGCCTATGCAGGTATACGTCGTCATATAGACCCTAATATACGGCTACGTTAGGTATTTTTAAGATTTCAACAGAGTTTTTAAGGTATTTTTTTTTTTTTTTTTGAAAATTCCTAAATTTATACCAAATAGTGGAGGGTATTCAAAGTTCGGCGCGGCCAAACTTACAGCTTTTTTACTTGTTTATAGTCGAAGAGATACGACATTTGGATACAAATTTATACCACCTACACACCAACAGTAGTCCATATAAAAAATTTCGTATTTCTTCGACTTTTCTTGTTGTAGTGATACACAAAAAAAAATATAATAACACCACAGAAAGTGTCCTCTATCGTTATGTCAAATATATTGAAATCACATTTAAAACGCAGTAATTCAATTAATTATTAAAATAATTTTAATGAATTATGGAAACCATATTCAAATACTGTGGCGTATACTTGATGAAAACAATTGTTATTAGTATTACTTATACAGTTGGGTGTACACAATAAAATCCAAATAATACGCAACCTCTCATTGTCATTCCTGTCTCTTCTGTATTCTCATAACAACAACAAAACTTAATTAATATCTTTAACACCCACAAAAAAATGTTTTCTTGAATTCATACATTAATACAATTTCGTCGGAAATGAAAATCTCTGGAATATCTATGAATGAATTTCAACAATCGTTTTATGCAAATGACAAATTATGGCACATTAACCAGCAAAAAAACCTATTTCAATTTCGTTCTGAGTGTCGTGACAAGGCAAAGTGACCCAAATGGAAATCAAGTCGAGATAGATATTTATGTCCTGGTTTGTGTTCGTGTATTCTATGTTTGTTCGTTTACCCTGGGGCAAAATTATCAATGTCCTTATCATCACAATTTGTATTTCTATTATCATCACCGCCATCATTATTGTTATCGTACTTATCGTAATCATCATCGTCAGTCCAATGATCATTGGCGACAACAACAATAACAAATTGTCATGTATAAATGAATAAATTCCCTCGTTATTAATATGTTGTTTGTGTCAGGGCATTTGAAATTGAGGAGCATTTTGTCGCAGAGTGTCACGGTGTGGGTGTGCGTCAATAGTCGAAAAGGGCCACAGTGAATTGACCCCCTGTGCCATTTAATGTCATCGAATATTTTCCAAACTTTTACTTCGGGGAATAATTCAATCAAGATTTTGAATTTATTAGAATTGGTTTTTGGGAACAAATTGGAAATTTGCTGCTGCTTTGACACTATTGTGGAAATTGCTCATTCTATTCGGATGAAATGTGAAATTTTATTAACTAATGACTGGGAGCTTTGTATGTATTGATGGATTTTCTTAGAAAGAAGTAGGCGGCTTTGGTGTGGCACAGG
Organism: Musca domestica; assembly: GCF_030504385.1. Lineage (NCBI taxonomy): Eukaryota > Metazoa > Arthropoda > Insecta > Diptera > Muscidae > Musca > Musca domestica. Next base: position 1,383,179 of record NW_026712218.1, read on the forward strand.
GTCTTTTAGGTGCTGAGCAACAATTGTGTGAAAGAAAACCATTCGGGTTAAACAAACAAGACAGAAACACAGATTAAATGTAAAGCAACAAAAAAATAAAGAACGACGAGTGAAGCTTAAAAGACCTGGGAACATACCATAAAATATACAAAGGTAAATTGATTAAAAATGGAAATCACCCATGTATTTTCTCAATTAATTGAATAATTATAACTCCAATAAAATTTAGGCTCCGATTGTCTTTAAGTTTTATACATCTCAACATTTTTACCAATATAAGATCTGTGGTATCTTCGCCACAATGGGTCAACAATTTTAATAACTATATCTATATCTATAAAAGAGGAAAATGTTTGTATGTTTGTTTGTTTGTTTGTAATTTATGGACTCGAAAACCGCTGAATAGATTTTCCTGAAAATTTCCATATATACTACAACATCGCCTGAAAGTAACATAGGCTATATACATTTTTGAATTTCCACTTAGAACTGGAGATATAGCATCAGAATCGGAGATACCTCCCAAAATTTAGATTTTATATGCACATATCTATTGATCGGTTAAAGATACAGTCTCCAAATTTGGAATGCGTAACGGAATTTGGAACAAAAATAAGTTTGCCAAATTATATTGTAATCGGTTCAGATTTGGATATAGCTCCCATATATATACTCAGCCAATTTCACATATTTAATGCACCCAAAGCGAGAGAGACGAAATCTTGCACCAGAAAAAATTGCCAAATTATATTGAAATCAGTTGAGGTTTGGGTATAGCTCCCATATATATATTCTCGGCCGATTTCACATATTAGACGCACCAATTTCAATGAAATATGAAAGGTGTGGGGGAATTAGTGTAAAAGTAATTTTTTTAAAGTTATATTTAAATCGGATCAAATTGGGATATGATTTTAATAAGAACCATTGACCCACAACGCCTTAGGCTAACACTAAAAAACAACACAACAATCGATTTGAAATACGCTTATTACGGCGAAGTATGTTGCTATCTCGAATTCACTAATTGCAATAGAAATGCCACTCAACTTCAAAAGATTGCAGTTTACTGCACGCTTAGTATTTACTATGAAAATTTTCAATGCATATAAAATCAAAAGGGGTAGCGAAGCGCACCGGGTTCAGCTAGTATATCATAAAATGCGAAATAAGCAGCTGATTCTTTCTAAGCTTCTCACATTCCAATATTTCTTATAAGATCTGATGTGGAGAAGATAGATATCGCTCCCACCCCACCCCAAACAATTGTCAAAATTGTCAGTATTTTTATGCCTCATAACTTGGGAAATAAATATCTCTCAACAATATCTGATGGGATCTGATTTGAATAAGGAATCAATGGGCACACTTCTTGTGTTTTCTTCCCAAAAAATGTGGTATATTATGAATATCATTAATTCGAATAAAATAGGAAATAAAGGTTCGCTTTGATATTACATATATGGTGAGCAATAAAATCGGATAAAGACTTATATCTAAGCTATATAGAAATTTCAACCGATCTCGACAACATTTGGCAGAGGTAATCTGATGTCCGGTATCAAATGTCAATGTTGTGGAGTGCATATTACGAATGTCTTGACTTTAACATCAAATCGGATGAAACATATATATTGGAGCTGTAGCTATATCTGAACCGATTTTCAACAAATTTGAAGTACTTGTTTCTAATATTACTTCAGCCGGATGTGCCAAAATTCAGTTCATTTGGGTTAACATTAGCCATTTGGTGCACAAAAAACCTGAAATCGGATAAATATATATGTGAGATATGTCCAAATCTGAATCTATCTTGATACAATTTTACAGATGTATTTTCGAGCAGTATCTGATACCCGGCATCAAATATCATTCTTGTGTAAGGGACTTTAACCCCAAATCGGACGAAACATATATGCAGGGATAGCTATATCTGAATCGATTATCACCAAATTTGAAGTATTAGTTTCTAGGATAAATTTAGTCGAAATTGCACAATTCACTCGATTTGGGCTAATATTAGTCATTTTGTGCACAATAAATCAGATATCGGATAATTATATATATGGGGCTAAATTCTAATCTGATTCGATCTCGATTAAATTTGACAGAGGTATTTTTGAGCTAAATAAGTTGTCTGGTGCCAAATATCATTCTTGTGGAGTGCATATTAATAGTGTGAGGGACTTTAAACTCCAAATCGGATAAAACATATATATGGGAGCTTTAGCTATATCTGAACCCATTTTTTGCGACTTTGATGTACTCGCTTCTAGAATTAATTCGGTAGGATGTGCCAAAATTCAGGTCATTTAGAAAGATATTGGCCATTTGGTGCATAATTAACCCGAAATCGGTTGAAGATATATGGGAGCTATATCTAAATTTAAACCGATTCTCACTAATTTCAATATGGTTCGTCCTTAGGCCAAACAAGTAATGTGTGAAAATTTCATCTCAATCCGATAATAAATGCTACCTTCATCTTGTTCACAGAAATACATGGTCAGACTGACATCCATAAATCGACTCAGAAAGTGATTCTATGAAGATCCTCAAAAGTAACTATGGGTCTATCTCGCTTCATTTTCCCTGTTACAAACGAATAGCCAAAATCTGGGAAAATAACTTCTAGAAACAATCTATGTCTATACAAGACAGGTTTTATGTGTGAAGAACCTTAAACTTTTTACATTTCACACAAAAATCACAAAAAACATATGAGTAAAACTTTACGGAAGCTAGAAAGATTTCCACAGAAAAACCCCTTTAGATGACTCACATGAGGGAAAATACTTACCAAATTAAACCTCGTATAAGTAATATATACGAAGATACTATTTATCTAATAAGTACGGAATACGAGTAATATTTAACCTTCCAAAAAGACCTACACACATGTTTTCTATTTTAGCTCTACTTTTCTAATGTACCGGGGTTTCTTGTATTTATTTATTAGTGTTGCATACTGTAATTATAATTTATCGAACGCTGAATATTCGTCCAAAAAGGCTCTAATATGTCGAAGAAGGGCATATTTGGTTGTTAATTATGGCTAAAACAGACCATCATTATGTATTAAAATATGGGGGCTACGTACAATGTAGTAACATATATTGACCTCTGAAACCTAGAACCACGTGAACACTTAAATTCTGATAATATCGGATAAGCTAAATTCGGTTTGATCTTAGACGCTATGCCGAAACTTGAAAAGACATGCAATATTTTTGCGAAACTCATATTCATAGATGCTGAAACATTCGAAATATCGATTATTAAAAAGTCCCGCAGAACATCGCCTACTATACCATCTATATATATTTACCATTTTTAACAGGAACGGTTTCTTAACCTCTAGGAGCAATAACAACAAATCTAGTTGACCACTAAACCGGAACGGAAAATTATAAGTCAATTTGGCCATGTTCGTCTGTTGTAATCACGATAGAGTCCAAACGACATACGATAAAAATCTAAAATATCGGTGAAGTCTATAATGCATATCTACCTACCTACCGTAATAGAACATTGTCTACATAGGTTCACAGTTAACTATACCACCTACATAACATTACCCTCTCATATTGGGTATTTTCACGATTTCAGGTTCAGTTTCTACAGGAATTATTTAAAATTCGGTATTTGGGTTACGTAAAGGGCTCTACTCCTGTAGCAGAATAATTTCGATATAGGTCAAAGCTTTTCCATAGCCCCTATCCTCTCGATATTCAGTATTTTGATTATTTTAATCATATGTCCTTAATGACAGAAGTGGCGCATGCCCCCCGAATACTGGATATTTGAGTTACTTTCTAAATTTTGGAGGGTATAATAAATTCTGCTCATCCGAACTTAACTACTTTTACTTGTTCGACTTTAATTTCATTGACGTAATGATACGGGCAACAGGCGCTTAGGCTGGTGGTGAACCTCCTCTGAACGGTCTGGCGGTTCTAAGATGGATCAGATCCAAATCCAATCATTAAGCACACATAAAAACTTAGTGACAAGTGTAGCGTTTTCAGGCTCACATTCAAACAGACAGCCGGAATCGATTATGTCTATGGCAGGCGGCCCTCAAATCTATCAAGTCAAGTGCCATTAAATCGAGAACCATTATTGACTATAAGAAAGCCATTCCTCAAATACGTGAACTCATTAAACTTTGTTGGGTTCCAGGACATAACAATATGGTGGTGAATACAATGGCTGATTAATTACCTCGAGATGGTTTCCAGTCGATTTATTTACCGATTGAAGAGACTGTCAAACCACCCTTATGCTATTATGTCAGCCGATTCAAAAAGGCTCCCACTGAAGAAGATGACACTTGGAAATTGGTTGCGCGGTATATAGGGCCATCTGGCTGGCAATCTCGAGAAGAAAAACAACATTCCCTCTATTAATTAGTAGGTCTGATTTAAGAACCGTGGTGACCATATATCTGGCCTTAAGATGGGATACAAGTGGTCCTGATTTCTGTAGATCGTGCGAGGACGAAGATGAAGTTGAAATAACCATTCTTTCAAGCAGGACACTCAGGGTGTTCGCTAGGGAAATAGAAAACACAAGCGTAACCCATTCTGCCCAAAGGGAATGACGCCCCAAGTGACTGCGTAACTAAAAATCGTAACTAAAAAAGAAGGAAATAAGAACAAACTCGTAAAGTTCTGCCGGAACAAACTTTTAATACCCTCTACCCCGAGGTAAAAAAAAACTTTAGAAATTTAAGAATCAGGATTAAAAATTGGGTCCATTTTCATTACTGTCAATGAAACCCATTGACAAAAAGTCTTAAAAATGACGTAAATCCGATGGCCAAACTCACAATTTGCAAAAAAAAAAAAAAAATAATGGACTAAAATCACCCCAAGATTTGGAAGATTTCGATTCACTGAATGTTATATTTCAATATTCTTGTTCACTCGTGCTATCTACCGGAGTTTCGCTAAAACTTTACCTAACAGTGAAAGTTGCCATTTTCCTTGAAATCTTTCAAAATATACTAAACAACACAAAAACAGAAAAAGAATTAGAGAAATAATTTCCAAAAAAAAAACTCCTATACGAGCAACTTAGCATTTTGCCTGAAGAAAAATAAAAAGTGTTTTTTCTCTTCTCTGTCCAAACTAAATGGCAAAAGAAAGATTGAAAGTTCATTCATATCGGCCAGGCACAATCTTAACGAGAGAACTACTTAAGATTTTTTGCCTCAAGGAGAACAAGTGAAAGTTTCTCCATCGTCACTATCTCTCTCTTTATTTTATTTTTCTTCATTTCCGTTTCCTTTATTGTTTTACTCTGTTTGCCGGTCGTTTATTTACTTTCATTGCGTTTGTCGTCACATTCTGTTGCCATTTTCGACCACTTTTAATGTTTCCCCAGTCGACCCTTGAACGTTACTTAGCGCATAGCATGATATAAATGCGAGCAGCTAAAATTCGCCACAAAAAGAAAAACTTCATATCTCTTATTTTTTCGTTACATTTAAAGAGAAAGTATTGTCACTTGCCAACATTTGTATGTAGTTTGAAAAAAATAAGAAATATTTGAGTGGGATTTGTTTGCAGTGTTGTTTAAATGGGTCTGTGGAAGCGACAATAAGAATTCCAAAGAATTCCCCCCTTTTTTCGGGAAGTGGGAATACTGCTTTGGAGCAAAAACATTTACAAGAAATGCCAAACTTCAAAAATTGTCCTTGTATGTGTGCCAGTGTTTGTTTGTTTGTGTGACGAATCTTAATTTTCTCAAATGAAATGAATAAATTTCATTAGAAGTTGCCAAATGTTGGCCATTAAAACTTTAAATGTCATATGCCCCGAAGGGCCACAAGTAAATTTAACAAAGTTGAGAGTTTTCTGTTGTTTGTGAATTGTTGATGAGATTTTAATCGATTTCTTAAAAAACTAACATTTGTTAAATGTCAAAATTCATGTACAAGGAATTTGAATTTGTTGTATTTTCATGTGGAGTATGGCACAATTGCCAAATACTATATCTTGTTCTGACTAAATTGTCATTTTTCTTCAACGCAATTATTTGGCCTACGAAAAATGTGCGTGAATATATGACATTAGCTCGATTTGCACTTGGAACTATCTAGTGTTTTGCATGACTGACAATTCCCCAATGTCAACAATATACAAGTAATAAGGGCGCAAAGTCAGGTGAAAACAACTTTCAAAATTATAACAACTTAAAAAGGGGCTATCGACAAACGGGGTCGACCTAATGGTAGCCTACACCACTTTTGTTGCCTTAAACTGATGATGAATCTTTAAAATTTCCATATAGGTCATTTTTGGAGTGTTGGGGTGAGATATAGGTGGATTTTTGGAAATTTCAACTATAAGTGAATTAAATGTACGAAAAGGTACAAAAACTAGAAAGGAAAGGTGAAAAGTCGGGCGGGTCCGACTATATGATAACCTTCACTACTATGCGTATCTAGTAGAGCTCCCGGAGCAAAAAATTTTATATTGGGAATTTATGTGAAGTAGAACATGCCAATTATGAACCTTGTGTGAATGCGTATCAAGACTTGAGAGTAGTTACAATTTGGGAACCATGTCCAACTATAAATCGATTTGACGCCGGATTTTGTATCTCTAGTACCATATAATATTGATGTATAGGACATGATATTACTTCGATAACAATTATATTAAATAATATTTATTGGAGGAAAATGGGAAAATTCGGTTGAATATGAAAAAATCTATTCAATTTCGGCAGGTACTACATATATGGTGGACAATAACTGTAAAATCGATGTACGGTATAAAATATAATTGTGGTGGAGTGCATATTACGCAGGGACTTTACCACCAAATCAGATGAAACATATATTTGCAAGCTATTGCTTTACCTGAACCGATTTTCACCAAAGTTTGAAGTACTGGCTTCTGGGTTGAATTCCGTCGGCAGTACCAACATTTAGACCATTTGGGCTAATATTAGCCATTTGCTGCACGATAGATTGGAAATCGGATATGGATATGTATAGGAGCTATATCATGAAGATCATGACAAAATTTGAAACAGACCTGCTTCTGATATTTGGACCAAAGATCATTAATGTGGAGTACATATCACGTATGTGAGGGACTTAAAACACCAAATCGGATGAAACAAATATATAGGAGCTATAGCTATATCTGAACAGATTTCAAATTTGATGTGCAGGGTTGCCCATATTCGACGGACCCATCTGGCAACGCCATAACTTTTGACAGAGATGTCGCATCGCTTAATGACATACCGCGTTTGAAGCGTCAGTCCAAGCATATTTTTACCATGAACCAATACACGCCACGCGAGCGCTCTGAAATAAATGAAATTTACAAGAAGTCAATTGTGAAAACTCGACGTGCTTTTAAAACATTAAAAATTGTGAGAAGTGCGCCTTCTAAGAACACCATTAAGCGTTTATACGAAAAAAGTTCGACTGGTAAGGCTCTTTCTAATCCGAAGAGGGCATATAAAAGTCGACCAAGGCGATCGGCCGAGAATATCGCTGCCGTACGAGCCAGTGTTGAGAGCATCCCAAAAACGCCGTTCTCAGCAGTTGGGCATGGCTCGGTCCACTTTACAACGGATTATTCGCATTGATTTGCATTTGTTCCCGTACAAAATTCAATTGACGCAAAGAATGTTGCCTGCGGACAAGCCTCGTCGATTGGAATGGGCCCAAAAAAACATGGGTCCGTCGAATATGGGCAACCCTGTACTTGCTTCTAGATTGAATTCGGTCGGAGGTGCCAAAACGCAGGTCATTTGAACTGGTATTGGCCATTTTGTAATATTGGCCGAAATCGGTTGAAGATATACAGGGTGAGATAAAAAACTGTAACAAAGTCAAACGCCATAATTTTTATTCATTTTTTTTTTAATTTTATTGAACAAAAGCAAGAAACTTGGGAAATACAATCAAATTTTAGAATAAGTTTATATTTGTTCGAATTGGTCACCTATGGCACGAATTATAGCCTTCAAACGACCAATGAAACCGTCACACTCTGCCCGTATTTTGGCCCATTGCCGGTGAAGCGCTTGCTTGAGGTGATCGACACTCCGGAATTTTTTAGTACCAACCTTGTTCTCCAAAATACTCCAGACACAATAGTCCAACGGATTGGTATCCGGAGATTTTAGTGGCCATTTTGCGGTGGAAATGAAGCGAGGAACCTCATTTTGTAACCATTCTTGCTTGGCGCGTGCTGAGTGCGATGGTGTTGAGTCCTGTTGGAATGTCCGAGGTCTGCGGCCAAAATGTTTGCGTCCCAAGGTTTTAATACACCCTCCAGAATATTTTCGCGTAATATTCGGCATTTATTCTCATGCCATGGTCGAATAATACGAGCGGAGAGCGACCATCGACTATTATGGCGGCCACACCATCACAATGGCCGGTGCTTGAGTTCTGGTGGCCAACCGAAGTTGCACATTTTCAGCTGATCTATTTAGCAAGTAAATACGATCATTTTGTTTGTTTACAAACTGCTGGACTACGAATGTTTTCTCATCGGAGAAAACCAAATACGGCAGTTCACAACTTTCGGCCTAGCAACTCTTTAGCTCTTTTAAGTCAATTTTCCTTCTGTTGCGGTGTAAGTTCTTGCACTTTTTGGAATTTTATTTTTCAATATTTGCCGAATGGAATATTGCGATATGTTTAGCTCACAAGCCATTTTTCTTTACTTTTCGAACCATTTCTGCTAATGTTGCTGTTTTCTTCCGTCCACTTCCTTGATGTCGGGCTACCAGTATCACGGTAACGAGCGATGGTAGGAGACACAAAAGATTTATTTACATTTTATTGCTGGAGTGCTCTAAGGATAGTCACTTGTGGTTTTCCAGCCAAATATAAAGAAATTACACTATCTCGCTTGAATTCCATCACGAATAACTTTTTTCTGGAAAATTCTCACCAAAATGCTTTTGTACGCTTGTAATCAATATAATGAGCTGTCACTGGAATAATTTTAACAGCTGACGGACGAGTGGCTTAGAAATGACAGCAGTCTAAAATTGGTTGCAGTTTTTTCATCTCAACCTGTAATTCGACACGTGGGTAGCTAGTTTTCAGGAGGGTTTACGGTTCAGGGTTAATGTATTATTTGGTAATTCGTACTGTAATATTACGAAAACATTTTAAAGGAACAATAGAGATGAGCAAGAACAAGAATGTAATTTTTGGAGAATTTCACACATTTTAACCTGCAAGCAAGTATGATACTCGTTTCAGATATTTAGAACCCCAATTAAGCCATTTTCAGATTTAGATGTAGCTCCCACATATGATTTTCTCTGATTTGATGTAAGTGATGCACCAAAGTTTGCAACCAGCCCAATTTAGACCAAATCGGGTAGGGTTTGTAATGGTTTCTGTCTTCTGTGGCAGGAGACTATTGGAATAGATGTATTATTTATTATATCACTCAAAAGCGGTACCTCCCAATATTTTGGAATTCAGTGATTTAGTCAATTTTTTAACAGAATTTTGACAAATTTTATATTTAAAAGTCGCAAAAGATAACAACCACTGTAGGATGAAATCGGAACCATCGACTTTACGCTATTTTGCAGATATTTTACCAAATAATTTCACATCCAAAAATAAAAGTGGACCCAATATTCAATTCCATTACTTATATTTGTAAGAGTTTTCGTGGAGGAAATAAAAAGTGATGGTCAGTCAAAGTTAACGCGATTTTATACCCTCCACCATACAAAGTATAGAGGGTTTATTAAGTTCGTCATTCCGTTTGTAACTCATCAAAATAATCTTCTTAGACCCAACAAAGTATATATGTATGGGGTTCCCTGTGAGCACTTTACCCCCTGAAAGGGAATTGTCTATATAGGTCCAAAATATCGTATAAATTCCATATAACTGTATCCCCCGATATTCAGGATTTTGATGATTTTAGCCACAACGAGTTCCTTGTGAGTACTTTATTCATTGAAAAAGAATTATCTATATAGGTCCACGATATCATATAGTCCACATATGATTTAAGCCACATTTTTCGGAATTGTCTGAAATTCTATACGCGGGTTTTGATCAAGTCGCTTCTTTACTTTTCGAACCATCTCTGCTGATGTTGCTGTTCTCTTCCGTCCACTTCCTTGACGTCGGGCTACGCTACAAGTATAACGGTAACGAGCGATGGTACCAAACCAAAAAGATGTATTCACATTTAAATGCTGGAGTGCTCTAACGATAGCCACTTATGGTTTTCCAGCCATATATAAAGAAATCACTCTATCACGCTTGAATTCCATGAAGAATAACTTTTTTCTGGAAAATTCTCACCAAAATGCTTTTGTACGCTTGTAAACAATATAATGAGCTGTCACTGGAATAATTGTAATAGCTGTCAGCAGTCTGAAGTTGGTTGCAGTTTTTTCATCTCACCCTGTATATTTTCGCAATTGAATGACGGGCTAACCCTGAACCTTCTAGACTTTTTTGCTTTACAAACAAATTTAAATCTTCGAAACAAGAGTTTTGAAGTAGAAGCTCGAATATTTCATATCATTTCAAAACCCGTTCACATAAATTTTAATTCGGTATTTTGAGATGGCTGTATGTGGATGGTGTGTTTTAGGGTTTCGTTAAACACGCCACGACGTTTCCGCAAAAGCTTTTCAATTATGTATGAATTAGTTGATTAAAATTATTCTCGTTTTTTCGTCTCCAAAGCACATGCTCACGCAAACAGTGTAGCATTATTTAAATTAAAGAAGAATAAAACGGAAAGAACACATACATAAATACATGCATGTGTGTATGGATATACGTCTACGTACATATGTGGTTGGTGGCTACTTAAATATACAGTTTTTCCCCGGTTTAATTTTAATTGCACCAAGTGAATATTTTGTGTGAAATGTAACAGATGGCATTGCCTCCATATGCTTTTTTCCAACAACACGTTACTATCCTCCTTGCACTTATTAAGCGTTACATGCCATATAAATTGTCATTTAAATAGAAATGTACAGGTGAATAAATAGATTTTTTGTTAATGTAGACAAGGTAAATCGTCTGCACGCTTTTGTAATTTATATGCTTTTTTGTTGTAACATTGTATTCTGTCTTCTCCACAAAAACTATCTTCTATTTACAAAATAGCCGTTAAAACTTTACACATTTATAACATAAACCAGTAAGGAAAAGTCAAACGTCGGGTGGGCTGACTATATGATACCCTACACCACTATGCATATTTAGTAGAGCTCCCGTAAAGAAATTATTTATTTGATTTGGCTTTAGAGCAGTTATAGATTGGTTTCAGAGGGAACTAACATACGGGAGGCATATCCAATTCTAAATCAATTTTCACATACATTTTACACGACATTTTACGACATTTTAATCTTTTATACCGCATAACATTGCTATAGAGTGCGTGATATAACTTCGAGAAGGATTATATTAAAAAAAACAAGTAAAAAAGCTGTAAGTTCGGCCGGGCCGAACTTTTAATACCCTCCACCATTTGGTACAAATTTGGCAATTTCCAAAAAAAAAAAAAAAAAACGTTAAAATTCTGTTAAAATCTTAAAATACCGAAAGCTTATACGACGACGTGGGCCTTCATAGGCAACTTTTGTCATAAATTATTACAATATTTAAATGCGAAACTTGAAGAAAAATCTGTTTATAATGTAGCTAAAATCGTCAAAATACCGAATATGGGGGGTACCGTTATATGGGGGATATACGAAGACGTGGACCTGCACAGACAATTTTCTGGTATGGGCTGAAGTATCCATTACGAACTTCACATGCGAAATTTGAAAGAATCCCTGTAAATAATGTCGCTAAAATCATTAAATACCGAATATCGGGGGGTACCGTTATATGGGGGCTATATGAAGACGTGGATCTACATGACTCATTTTTTAACTTTGGATGAAGTATCCATTACGAACTTCAAATACCAAATTTGAAACGATTCTGGTAAACAATGTCGCTAAAATCATCAAAATACCGAATATCGGGAGGTACCGTTATATGGGGGCCATATGAAGACGTGGACCTGCACAGATAATTTTCTGTCTTAGGCTGTAGTATCCATTACGAACTTCAAATACCAAATTGAAATAATTCCGGTGAATAATGTCGCTAAAATCATCAAAATACCGAATATCGGGAGGTACCGTTATATGGGGGCTATATGATAACTTGGACCTACATGGCCCATTTACGAACTTAACCTGCCTGCTGGGAAAATATACATGTGTGCAAAATTTTAGACTTCTATCTCAATTTGTTCGAAAGATAGCGTGATTACAACAGACAGACAGACAGACAGACAGACGGACAGACAGACAGACAGACACACAGACAGACAGACGGACATGGCTAAATCGTCTTAGAATTTTACGCTGATCAAGAATATATATACTTTGTTGGGTCTGACATGAATATTTCGAGGAGTTACAAACGGAATGACAAAATTAATATACCCTCCATAGTATGGTGGAGGGTATAAAAAACATATACCGGAGCCAAGTTCCACAAAATTGAAAAGTAGGTCCCAAAATTCACTTAATTTGGGCTGATATTAGCCATTATTGCCCCAATAAACCTGAAATCAGATTAAGAAGCTATAGCTATATCTGAAACGATTTCCACCAAATTTGATGTACTTGCTTCTAGACTGAATTCTGTCGAAAACACCAAAATTCAGGACTCTTGAACTAATATTGGCCACTTGGTGCACAATTAACCCGAAATCGGTTGAAGATGTATGTGGGAGCTATATCCCCTATAACCGATCTTAATAAAATTTCGCGGAGGTATTTCTGGACTGTAACTGATATCTGGTACCAAATATCATTATTGTCTAATGCATGTTATGAATGTAAGTGACTTAAACACCAAAACGGATGAAATATATATCTGGGAGCTATAGCTATATCTGAACCGATTTTTGATGAATTCGGTCGGATGCACCAAAATTGAGGGCTTTTTAACAGATATTTACCATTTGGTGCACAATTAACCCGAAATCGGTTGAAGATTGTATGGGAGCTATATCCCAATCTGAACCGATCTTGATAGAATTTGGCAGAGGTATTTCTGGACTATATCTGATATTTGGTTTAAGTGAGTAACTTAAACCCCCAAATCGGGTGAAACATATATGGAAGCTATATTTATATCTGAACTGATTTTCACCAAATTTGATGTACCTGCTTCTAGACTGAATTCAGTCATTAATTTAAAAATTCAGTCCATTTGGGCTGATATCGGAAGAAATATATATGGGAGCTATAGCTATATCTGAACCTATGTTCTACAATTTTTTTTGCTTCTAAACTGAATGCTGTACCAAAATTCGGGTCATTTGGACTTATATTGGCCATTTAACCCGAATCGGTTGAAGATATATGGG